>NW_028132888.1:0-155502 GCF_964374135.1 Grampus griseus
CAATCCATCCACCATCACCATCCCCCTCCATCCATCAAACAGAATCCACCATCCATCCATCCTCCATCCAAAATACACCGTACCACCATCCATCCATCCACAATCCAACATCCACCATCCATCATCCACCATCCATCCATCCACCATCCACCATCCACGATCCACCATCCATTCATCCACCATCCACCATCCACCATCCACCATCTATCCATCCACCATCCAACCATCCACCATCCACAATCCACCATCCACCATCCACCATCCACAATCCACCATCCATCATCAATTATCCATCATCCACCATACACCATCCATCATCCAACATCCACAATCCATACTCCATCCACCATCCACCATCCACAATTCACCATCCACAATCCATCCACCATCAACCATCCACCATCCACAATCAATCCACCATCCACCATCCACAATCCTTCCACCATCCACCATCCATCTTCCAACATCCATCCATCCACCATCCACCACACAGCATCCACCATCCATCCATCCTCCATCCAAAATCCACCATCCACCATCCATCATCCACCATCCATCCATCCACCATCCACCATCCACCATCCACCATCCATTCATCCACCATCCACCATCCACCATCCACCATCCAACATACACATCCATCATCCACCATCCACCATCCACCCCATCCATCCCCACCCCATCCACCACCATCCATCCTCCATCCCCAATCCACCATCCACCACCACCATCAACCATCTACAATCCTCCATACTCCTTCCACCATCCACCAACCACCATCAACCAACCATCCATCTATCCATCACCATCCACCACCCACCACCACAAACTACCATCCATCCATCCACCAACCACCATCCACCATCCACCATCCACCAACATCCACATAACTCCATCATCCACTGTACACCATCCATCATCCACCATCCACAATCCATACTCCATCCACATCCACCCATCCACATCCATCCACCATCCACCATCCACAATCCATCCACCATCCACCATCCATCCTCCACCATCCAGCCATCCACCATCCACCATACAGCATCCACCATCCATCCATCCTCCATCCAAAATCCACCATCCACCATCCATCATCCACCATCCATGCATCCACCATCCACCATACACCATCCATCCATCCACAATCCACCATCCACCATCCATTCATCCACCATCCACCATCCACCATCCACCATCTATCCATCCACCATCCAACCATCCACCATCCACAATCCACCATCCACCATCCACCATCCACCATCCACCATCCATCATCAATTATCCATCATCCACCATACACCTTCCATCATCCACCATCCACAATCCATACTCCATCCACCATCCACAATCCACCATCCACAATCCATCCACCATCCACCATCCACCATCCACAATCAATCCAACATCCACCATCCATAATCCTTCCACCATCCACCATCCATCTTCCACCATCCATCCATACACCATCCACCATACAGCATCCACCATCCATCCATCCTCCATCCAAAATCCACCATCCACCATCCATCATCCACCATCCATCCATCCACCATCCACCAACCACCATACACCATCCATTCATCCACTATCCACCATCCACCATCCAACATACACATCCATCATCCACCATCCACCATCCACCATCCATCCATCCACCATCCACCATAAACCATCCACCATCCATCCATCCTCCATCCACAATCCACCATCCACCATCCATCATCCACCATCCATCATCCACCATCCATTCATCCACCATCCACCATCCACCATACACCATCCATCCATCCACCATCCACCATCCAACATATCCACCATCCACCATCCACAATCCATCCACCATCCACAATCACCCCATCATCCACCATCCATCCATCCACCATCCACCATACACCATCCACCATCCATCCATCCTCCATTCACAATCCACCATCCACCATCCATCATCAACCATCCATCCATCCACCATCCACCATCCACGATCCACCATCCATTCATCCACCATCCACCATACACCAACCACCATCCATCCATCCTCCATGCACAATCCACCATCCAACATCCATCATCCACCATCCATCCATCCACCATCCACCATCCACAATCCACCATCCACCATCCACCATCCACCATCCACCATCACCCATACATCATCAATTATCCATCATCCACCATACACCATCCATCATCCACCATCCACAATCCATACTCCATCCACCATCCACCATCCACAATCCACCATCCACCAACCACAATCCATCCACCATCCACCATCCATCTTCCACCATCCATCCATCCACCATCCACCATACAGCATCCACCATCCATCCATCCTCCATCCAAATCCACCATCCACCATCCATCATCCACCATCCATCCATCCACCATCGACCATCCACGATCCACCATCCATTCATCCACCATCCACCAACCACCATCCACCATCTATCCTTCCACCATTCAACCATCCACCATTCACAATCCACCATCCACCATCCACCATCCACCATCCATGATCAATTATCCATCATCCACCATACACCATCCATCATCCACCCATCCACAATCCATACTCTATCCACCCATCCACCATCCACAATCCACCATCCACAATCCATCCACCATCCACCATCCACGATCCTCCATCCATTCATCCACCATCCACCATCCACCATCCACCATCCACCATCCACCATCCATCCATCCAGCATCCGCCATCCACCATCCACCATCCACCAACACCATCCATCCATCCACATCCACCATCACCATCCATCATCCACCATCCATCCATCCACCATCGACCATCCACGATCCACCATCCATTCATCCACCATCCACCCACCACCATCCACCATCTATCCATCCACCATCCAACCATCCACCATCCACAATCCACCATCCACCATCCCACCATCCACCATCCACCATCCAGCATCAATTATCCATCATCCACCATACACCCTCCATCATCCACCATCCACAATCCATACTCCATCCACCATCCACTATCCACCATCCACCATCCACAATCCATCCACCATCCACCATCCACGATCCACCATCCATTCATCCACCATCCACCATCCACCATCCACCATCCACCATCCACCATCCACCATCCATCCATCCAGCATCCGCCATCCACCATTCACCATCCATCTATCCACCATCCACCATCCACCATATCCATTCACCGTCCACCATCCACCATCCACCATCCACCATCCACGATCCACCATCCATTCATCCACCATCCACCATCCACTATCCACCATCCATCCATCCACCATCCAACCATCCACCATCCACAATCCACCATCCATCCATCCAACATCCACCATCCACCATCCGTCATCAATTATCGATCATCCACCATCCACGATCCATCATCCACCATCCACATCCATACTCCATCCACCATCCACCATCCACAAACCACCATCCACATCCATCCACCATCCACCATCCACCATCCACAATCCATCCACCATCCACCATCCACAATCCATTCACCACCCACCATCCATCTTCCACCATCCATCCATCCACCATCCACCATACAGCATCCACCATCAATCCATCCTCCATCCAAAATCCACCATCCACCATCCATCATCCACCATCCATCCATCCACCATCCACCATCCACCATACACCATCCATCCATCCACCATCCACCATCTACCATCCACCATCCAACATCCACAATCCATCCACCATCCACCATCAACAATCCATCCACCATCCACAATCCATCATCCACAATCCATCCATCCACCATCCACCATACACCATCCACCATCCATCATTCCTCCATCCACAATCTACCATCCACCATCCATCATCCACCATCCATCCATCCACCATCCACCATCAACGATCCACCATCCATTCATCCACCATCCACCATCCACCATCCACCATCCATCCATCCAACATCCAACCATCCACCATCCACAATCCACCATCCACCATCCACCATCCACCATCCACCATCAACCATACATCATCAATTATCCATCATCCACCATCCACCAACCATCATCCACCATCCACAATCCATCATCCACCATCCACAATCCATACTCCATCCACCATCCTCCATCCACAATCCACCATCCACAATCCATCCACCATCACCATCCACCATCCATCCATCCACCATCCACCATACAGAATCCACCATCCATCCATCCTCCATCCAAAATACACCGTCCACCATCCATCATCCACCATCCTTGCATCCACCATCCACCATACACCATCCATCCATCCACAATCCAACATCCACCATCCATCATCCACCATCCATCCATCCACCATCCACCATCCACGATCCACCATCCATTCATCCACCATCCACCATCCACCATCCACCATCTATCCATCCACCATCCAACCATCCACCATCCACAATCCACCATCCACCATCCACCATCCACAATCCACCATCCATCATCAATTATCCATCATCCACCATACACCATCCATCATCCAACATCCACAATCCATACTCCATCCACCATCCACCATCCACAATTCACCATCCACAATCCATCCACCATCAACCATCCACCATCCACAATCAATCCACCATCCACCATCCACAATCCTTCCACCATCCACCATCCATCTTCCACCATCCATCCATCCACCATCCACCATACAGCATCCACCATCCATCCATCCTCCATCCAAAATCCACCATCCACCATCCATCATCCACCATCCGTCCATCCACCATCCACCATCCACCATCCACCATCCATTCATCCACCATCCACCATCCACCATCCACCATCCAACATACACATCCATCATCCACCATCCACCATCCACCATCCATCCATCCACCATACACCATACACCATCCACCATCCATCCATCCTCCATCCACAATCCACCATCCACCATCCACCATCAACCATCTACAATCCTCCATACTCCTTCCACCATCCACCATCCATCAACCAACCATCCATCTTCCATTCAACATCCACCATCCACCATCCACAATCTACCATCCATCCATCCACCATCCACCGTCTACCATCCACCATCCATCCTTCCCCCATCCACCATCCACTATCCACCATCCACCTTCCACAATCCATCATCCACCATCCACCATCCACCATCCACCATCCACCTTCATCCATCCATCCATCCACCATCCACCATGTACCATTCACCATCCATCCATCCACCATCCACCAACTACCATCCACCATCCATCCTTCTACCATCCACAATCCACCATCCACCATCCATCCATCAATCATCCACTATCCACCATTCACCATCCACCATCCATCAACCTCCATCCATCATCCACCATCCATCATCCACCATCCACCATCCAAACATCCACCTTCCACCATCCACCATCCACCATCCTCCACCCATCCATCCACCATCCACCATCTACCATTCACCATCCATCCATCCACCAACCACCATCCACCATACACCATCCACCATCCTCCATTCACCATCCAACATCCACCATCCACCATCCGTCATCCACCATCCACCATCCGTCATCCATCATCCACCATCCACCATCCACCATCCATCATCCACCATCCACAATCCATCCACCATCCACCGTCCACCATCCACCATCCACCATCCACAATCCATCCACCGTCCACCATCCACCATCCACCATCCACAATCCATCCACCATCCACCATCCTCCATCCACAATCCACAATCCGTCCACCATCCACCATCCACAATCCATACACCATCTCCCATCCATCCATCCATCATCAACCATCCTCATCCATCATCCACCATCCACCATCCACCATCAATCCATCCAACATCCACCATCCACCATCCTCCATCCATCCATCCACCATACACCAAACTCCATCCACAATACACAATCCACCATCCACCATCCACCATCCACCATCCTCCATCCATCCATCCACCATCCACCATCCACCATCCTCCATCCAACAATCCACCATCCACCATCCACCATTCACCATCCATCCATCCACCATACACTTTCCACCATCCTCCATCAACCATCCACAATCCTACATCCACCATCTACCATCCACCATCCACCATCCACCATCCACCATCCTCCATCCACCATCCATCCATCCACCGTCCATCCATGTACCATCCACCAACCACCATCCACCATCCACCATCCACCATCCATCCATCCACCATCCACCATCCACCATTCACCATCCATCCACCATTCATCATACACCATCCACCATCCTCCATCCACCATCCACCATCCAACATCCACCATCCAACATCCATCCATCCTCCATCCACCATCCACCATCCTCCATCCACCATCCATCCATCCACCGTCCACAATCCATCCACCATCCACAATCCACCATCCACATTCCACAATCCATCCACCATCCACCACCCATCATTTACAATCCATCCACCATCCACCATCCACAATCCATCCACCATCCATCCATCCACCATCCACCATCCATGATCCATCCATCATCCACCATCCACCATCCAACATACACAATCCATACAACATCCATCATCCACCATCCACAATCCATCTACCAACCACCATCCACCGTACACCATCCACAGTCCATCCACTATCCAACATCCACCATCCACCATCCACCATCCATCCATCCTCCATCCACAACACACCATCCACCATCCATCATCAACCATCCATCCATCCACTATCCACCATCCACGATCCACCATCCATTCATCCACCATCCACCATCCACCATCCACCATCCATCCATCCACCATCCAACCATCCACCATCCACAATCCACCATCCACCATCCACCATCCACCATCCACCATACATCATCAATTATCCATCATCCACCATACACCATCCATCATCCACCATCCACAATCCATACTGCATCCACCATCCACCATCCACAATCCACCATCCACCATCCACAATCCATCCACCATCCACCATCCACGATCCACCATCCATTCATCCACCATCCACCATCAACCATCCACCATCCATCCATCCACCATCCAACCATCCACCATCCACAACCCACCATCCACCATTCACCATCCACGATACACCATCCACCATCCATCCATCCACCATCCAACCATCCACCATCCACAATCCACCATCCACCATCCACCATCCACCATCCACCATCCACCATCCATCCATCCACCATCCACCATCCACCATCCACCATCCACCATACACCATCCTCCATCCATCCATCCACCATCCACCATGTACCATTCACCATCCATCCATCCACCATGCACCATCTACCATCAACCATCCACCATCCAAAATCCGTCCACCATCCACCATCCACAATCCATCCACCATCCACCATCCACCATCCACGATCCACAATCCATACACCATCCACCATCCACCATCCACCATCCATCCATCCACCATCCACCAACCACCAACCATCCATCCACCATCCACCATCCACCATTCACCATCCATCCATCCAACATCCACCATCCACCATCCTCCATCCACCATCCAACATCCTCCATCCACCATCCATCATCCAGTGTCCGCCATCCATCCAACCACCATTCACCAATCACCATCCATCCAACCAACATCCATCCGTCCACCATCCATCCATCCACCGTCCATCCATGTACCATCCACCAACCACCATCCACCATCCACCATCCACCATCCATCCATCCACCATCCACCATCCACCATCCACCATTCACCATCCATCCACCATTCATCATCCACCATCCACCATCCTCCATCCACCATCCACCATCCAACATCCACCATCCAACTTCCATCCATCCTCCATCCACCATCCACCATCCTCCATCCACCATCCATCCATCCACCGTCCACAATCCATCCACCATCCACAATTCACCATCCACCATCCACATTCCACAATCCATCCACCATCCACCATCCACAATCCATCCACCATCCATCCATCCACCATCCACCAACCATGATCCATCCACCATCCAACATACACAATCCATACAACATCCACCATCCACCATCCACAATCCATCTACCAACCACCAACCACCATACACCATCCACAGTCCATCCACTATCCAACATCCACCATCCACCATCCACCATCCATCCATCCATCATCCACCATCCTAATCCATCATCCACCATCCAGCATCCACCATACATCCATCCACCATCCACCATCCACCATCCACCATCCATCATCCACATTCCATCCACCATCCACCATTCAAAGGCATCCACCATCCACCATCCAACACCATCCATCCACCATCCACCATCCACTATCCACCATCCACCATCCACAATCCTCCATCCTCCTTCCACCATCCACCATCCACCATCAACCAACCATCCATCTTCCATTCACCATCAACCATCCACCATCCACAATCCATCAACTATCCACCATCCACAATCCGCCATCCACCATCCACCATCCACCATCCTCCATCCACTATCCACCATCCTCAATTACCATCCACCATCCCCCTTCCACCAACCACCATCCTCCATCCACCATCCACCATCCACCATCCATCCATCCTCCATCCATTATCCACCATCCACCATCCACCATCCACCATCCATCCATCCACCATCCACCATCCACCATCCACCATGCATCCATCCACCATCCACCATCCACAATCCACCACACATCATCCTCCTTCAATCATCCACCATTCACAATCCACCATCCACCATCCACCATCAAACATCCTCCATCCATCCATCCAGCATCCACTATCCACCAACCACCATCCAACATCCACCATCCTCCATTCTTCCATGCACCATCCACCATCCACAATTCACCATCCATCCATCTACCATCCACCATCCAGCATCCTCCATCCACCATCCACAACCCTCCATCCACCATCCACCATCCACCATCCACCATCCTCCATCCACCATTCACCATTCACCATCCACCATCCATCATCCACCATCCACCATCCGTCATCCATCATCCACCATCCACCATCCAATCTCCATCATCCACCATCCACAATCCATCCACCGTCCACCATCCACCATCCACCATCCACCATTCAAAATCCATCTACCATCCACCATCCACTATCAACAATCCACAATTCATCCACCATCCACCATCCACCATCCAAAATCCATCCACCATCCACCATCCACAATCCATCCACCATCCACCATCCATCCATCCACCATCCACCATCCACCATCCACCTTCCACCATCCACAATCAATCCACCAACCACCATCCATCATCCACCATTCACAATCCATCCACCATCCACAATCCACCATCCACCATCCACCATCCACAATCATCCACCATCCACCATCCACCATCCACAATCCATCCATCCACCATCCGCCATCCACCATCCACCATCCACCATCCTCCATCCATCCATCCACCATCCACCATCCGTCCATCCACCATCCACCATCCATCATCCACCATCCACCATCTGTCATCCATCATCCACAATCCACCATCAACCATCCATCATCCGCCATCCACAATTCATTCACCATCCACCACCAACCATCCACCTTCTACCAGCCACAATTCATCCACTATCCATCCATCAACCATCAACCATCCACCATCCTCCATCCATCCATCCACCATCCACCATCCACCATCCACCATCCACCATCCACTGTCCACCATCCAACATTCCATATCCGTCATCCAGCATCCACCATCCACCATCCACCATCCATCATCCACCATCCACAATCCATTCACAATTCACCATCCACAATCCATCCACCATCCTCCATCCTCCATCCACCATCCACAATCCTCCATCCACCATCCACCGTCGTCCATCCACCATCCACCATCCTCCATCCACAATCCATCCAACATCCACCATGAACAATCCATCCACCATCCACCATCCACCATCCACCATCCACCATCCTCCATCCTCCATCCACCATCCACCATCGTCCATCCACCATCCTCCATCCACCATCCACCATCCTCTATCCACCAACCACCATCCAGCATACACCATCCACCATCCATCCATCCTCCATCCATCCAACCACCATGCACCATCCACCATACACCATCCATCCATCCTCCATCCACCATCGACCATCCACCATCCACCATCCACCATCAATCCATTCACCATCCACCATTCACCATCCACCAACGATTCATCCACAGTCCACCATCCACCATCCAGCATCCATCCAACCACAATTTGTGTGCCGGGCTGGCTCTCCACAGCTCCATACGGAAAAAGCCGCCCCTCCGCCGTTTCGCCATGGCCCGGGGCGGGAGCGGGATCGAGGGCCCGGGCCGCTTCCCCGGGCCTGCCGGCCACCTGGGGCGGGGTCCTGAGCTCGCACGGTGGCGTGGGGGCGAGGGTGCCGTGGCTGGGTCTTAGGGGCCGTGCCAACTCAATGGTGGCTCCCAGTGGCTTCGGGCCAGCTTCTGTCGGGCAGGAGGGCCGGCCCGGTCTGCGTCTGAGCTGCGCCTAGCGCAGCGTGGGCGGGCAGGTGGGATGCCCAAGGGCCCGCGGTCCCCGGGCCCGGAAGCCTCCTGGGCCACTTCCCCGTGAGCGGCCTGCGGGATCTGGGGCGGGGCGCCAAGCGCCGAAAAGTTTGCTGGCTCCCGCCCGCCCTGGGCTGGGTGGTCGCCAGCACCTCCGCCACCCCCAGGTGCCCGAGACCTCCGTTCCCCTGCCTAGGCGGGCGGCGGGGCCCTGCCGGGACGGGCGGGCCGCTGGGCTGACGGTAAGGCCCAAGCGCCTGCGAAGCTGCGCCTCAAGAGGCAGCCCGCGACCCCGCCGGCATCCACTGCCGAAGCAGCCTAGAAGGGCCCGATCTCGCCGCGATCGCGGAAGCTAAGCAGGGTCGGGCCTGGTTAGAACTTGGATGGGAGACCTCTAGGGAAGACCGGGTGCTCCAGGCGTTTTGCCTCCCGCTCCGCCTTCTCCTCTTGTCGCTCGCGGCGTTCGCGGCTCTCTCCGCCCCCGCCCGGCACAGCTGCAAGCCCCACCTCCTCAGGCCCCTCCCACCACAGCCAGCGTCTGATGGGGCGCTCCCCGCCTGCCTGAGCGGCCAGGCGGCCAGAAGGCGTCCCTGGAAGGCAGAGGCACACCAGACGCTCCGGGCGTGGCCTGACGGGAACCAGACGTGGCCGCGGACCCGGGGGCCGTCCGTGCGGCCCGCGAGCCCCTCGACCTGCACCTGGCCGCCCCCCACTGCAGCCCAGCCCCGGCGCCGCCACCTGTCTGCCGGGCTGGCTCTCCACAGCTCCATACGGAAAAAGCCGCCCCTCCGCCGTTTCGCCATGGCCCGGGGCGGGAGCGGGATCGAGGGCCCGGGCCGCTTCCCCGGGCCTGCCGGCCACCTGGGGCGGGGTCCTGAGCTCGGACGGTGGCGTGGGGGCGAGGGTGCCATGGCTGGGTCTTAGGGGCCGTGCCAACTCAATGGTGGCTCCCAGTGGCTTCGGGCCAGCTTCTGTCGGGCAGGAGGGCCGGCCCGGTCTGCGTCTGAGCTGCGCCTAGCGCAGCGTGGGCGGGCAGGTGGGATGCCCAAGGGCCCGCGGTCCCCGGGCCCGGAAGCCTCCTGGGCCACTTCCCCGTGAGCGGCCTGCGGGATCTGGGGCGGGGCGCCAAGCGCCGAAAAGTTTGCTGGCTCCCGCCCGCCCTGGGCTGGGTGGTCGCCAGCACCTCCGCCACCCCCAGGTGCCCGAGACCTCCGTTCCCCTGCCTAGGCGGGCGGCGGGGCCCTGCCGGGACGGGCGGGCCGCTGGGCTGACGGTAAGGCCCAAGCGCCTGCGAAGCTGCGCCTCAAGAGGCAGCCCGCGACCCCGCCGGCATCCACTGCCGAAGCAGCCTAGAAGGGCCCGATCTCGCCGCGATCGCGGAAGCTAAGCAGGGTCGGGCCTGGTTAGAACTTGGATGGGAGACCTCTAGGGAAGACCGGGTGCTCCAGGCGTTTTGCCTCCCGCTCCGCCTTCTCCTCTTGTCGCTCGCGGCGTTCGCGGCTCTCTCCGCCCCCGCCCGGCACAGCTGCAAGCCCCACCTCCTCAGGCCCCTCCCACCACAGCCAGCGTCTGATGGGGCGCTCCCCGCCTGCCTGAGCGGCCAGGCGGCCAGAAGGCGTCCCTGGAAGGCAGAGGCACACCAGACGCTCCGGGCGTGGCCTGACGGGAACCAGACGTGGCCGCGGACCCGGGGGCCGTCCGTGCGGCCCGCGAGCCCCTCGACCTGCACCTGGCCGCCCCCCACTGCAGCCCAGCCCCGGCGCCGCCACCTGTCTGCCGGGCTGGCTCTCCACAGCTCCATATGGAAAAAGCCGCCCCTCCGCCGTTTCGCCATGGCCCGGGGCGGGAGCGGGATCGAGGGCCCGGGCCGCTTCCCCGGGCCTGCCGGCCACCTGGGGCGGGGTCCTGAGCTCGGACGGTGGCGTGGGGGCGAGGGTGCCGTGGCTGGGTCTTAGGGGCCGTGCCAACTCAATGGTGGCTCCCAGTGGCTTCGGGCCAGCTTCTGTCGGGCAGGAGGGCCGGCCCGGTCTGCGTCTGAGCTGCGCCTAGCGCAGCGTGGGCGGGCAGGTGGGATGCCCAAGGGCCCGCGGTCCCCGGGCCCGGAAGCCTCCTGGGCCACTTCCCCGTGAGCGGCCTGCGGGATCTGGGGCGGGGCGCCAAGCGCCGAAAAGTTTGCTGGCTCCCGCCCGCCCTGGGCTGGGTGGTCGCCAGCACCTCCGCCACCCCCAGGTGCCCGAGACCTCCGTTCCCCTGCCTAGGCGGGCGGCGGGGCCCTGCCGGGACGGGCGGGCCGCTGGGCTGACGGTAAGGCCCAAGCGCCTGCGAAGCTGCGCCTCAAGAGGCAGCCCGCGACCCCGCCGGCATCCACTGCCGAAGCAGCCTAGAAGGGCCCGATCTCGCCGCGATCGCGGAAGCTAAGCAGGGTCGGGCCTGGTTAGAACTTGGATGGGAGACCTCTAGGGAAGACCGGGTGCTCCAGGCGTTTTGCCTCCCGCTCCGCCTTCTCCTCTTGTCGCTCGCGGCGTTCGCGGCTCTCTCCGCCCCCGCCCGGCACAGCTGCAAGCCCCACCTCCTCAGGCCCCTCCCACCACAGCCAGCGTCTGATGGGGCGCTCCCCGCCTGCCTGAGCGGCCAGGCGGCCAGAAGGCGTCCCTGGAAGGCAGAGGCACACCAGACGCTCCGGGCGTGGCCTGACGGGAACCAGACGTGGCCGCGGACCCGGGGGCCGTCCGTGCGGCCCGCGAGCCCCTCGACCTGCACCTGGCCGCCCCCCACTGCAGCCCAGCCCCGGCGCCGCCACCTGTCTGCCGGGCTGGCTCTCCACAGCTCCATATGGAAAAAGCCGCCCCTCCGCCGTTTCGCCATGGCCCGGGGCGGGAGCGGGATCGAGGGCCCGGGCCGCTTCCCCGGGCCTGCCGGCCACCTGGGGCGGGGTCCTGAGCTCGGACGGTGGCGTGGGGGCGAGGGTGCCGTGGCTGGGTCTTAGGGGCCGTGCCAACTCAATGGTGGCTCCCAGTGGCTTCGGGCCAGCTTCTGTCGGGCAGGAGGGCCGGCCCGGTCTGCGTCTGAGCTGCGCCTAGCGCAGCGTGGGCGGGCAGGTGGGATGCCCAAGGGCCCGCGGTCCCCGGGCCCGGAAGCCTCCTGGGCCACTTCCCCGTGAGCGGCCTGCGGGATCTGGGGCGGGGCGCCAAGCGCCGAAAAGTTTGCTGGCTCCCGCCCGCCCTGGGCTGGGTGGTCGCCAGCACCTCCGCCACCCCCAGGTGCCCGAGACCTCCGTTCCCCTGCCTAGGCGGGCGGCGGGGCCCTGCCGGGACGGGCGGGCCGCTGGGCTGACGGTAAGGCCCAAGCGCCTGCGAAGCTGCGCCTCAAGAGGCAGCCCGCGACCCCGCCGGCATCCACTGCCGAAGCAGCCTAGAAGGGCCCGATCTCGCCGCGATCGCGGAAGCTAAGCAGGGTCGGGCCTGGTTAGAACTTGGATGGGAGACCTCTAGGGAAGACCGGGTGCTCCAGGCGTTTTGCCTCCCGCTCCGCCTTCTCCTCTTGTCGCTCGCGGCGTTCGCGGCTCTCTCCGCCCCCGCCCGGCACAGCTGCAAGCCCCACCTCCTCAGGCCCCTCCCACCACAGCCAGCGTCTGATGGGGCGCTCCCCGCCTGCCTGAGCGGCCAGGCGGCCAGAAGGCGTCCCTGGAAGGCAGAGGCACACCAGACGCTCCGGGCGTGGCCTGACGGGAACCAGACGTGGCCGCGGACCCGGGGGCCGTCCGTGCGGCCCGCGAGCCCCTCGACCTGCACCTGGCCGCCCCCCACTGCAGCCCAGCCCCGGCGCCGCCACCTGTCTGCCGGGCTGGCTCTCCACAGCTCCATACGGAAAAAGCCGCCCCTCCGCCGTTTCGCCATGGCCCGGGGCGGGAGCGGGATCGAGGGCCCGGGCCGCTTCCCCGGGCCTGCCGGCCACCTGGGGCGGGGTCCTGAGCTCGGACGGTGGCGTGGGGGCGAGGGTGCCGTGGCTGGGTCTTAGGGGCCGTGCCAACTCAATGGTGGCTCCCAGTGGCTTCGGGCCAGCTTCTGTCGGGCAGGAGGGCCGGCCCGGTCTGCATCTGAGCTGCGCCTAGCGCAGCGTGGGCGGGCAGGTGGGATGCCCAAGGGCCCGCGGTCCCCGGGCCCGGAAGCCTCCTGGGCCACTTCCCCGTGAGCGGCCTGCGGGATCTGGGGCGGGGCGCCAAGCGCCGAAAAGTTTGCTGGCTCCCGCCCGCCCTGGGCTGGGTGGTCGCCAGCACCTCCGCCACCCCCAGGTGCCCGAGACCTCCGTTCCCCTGCCTAGGCGGGCGGCGGGGCCCTGCCGGGACGGGCGGGCCGCTGGGCTGACGGTAAGGCCCAAGCGCCTGCGAAGCTGCGCCTCAAGAGGCAGCCCGCGACCCCGCCGGCATCCACTGCCGAAGCAGCCTAGAAGGGCCCGATCTCGCCGCGATCGCGGAAGCTAAGCAGGGTCGGGCCTGGTTAGAACTTGGATGGGAGACCTCTAGGGAAGACCGGGTGCTCCAGGCGTTTTGCCTCCCGCTCCGCCTTCTCCTCTTGTCGCTCGCGGCGTTGGCGGCTCTCTCCGCCCCCGCCCGGCACAGCTGCAAGCCCCACCTCCTCAGGCCCCTCCCACCACAGCCAGCGTCTGATGGGGCGCTCCCCGCCTGCCTGAGCGGCCAGGCGGCCAGAAGGCGTCCCTGGAAGGCAGAGGCACACCAGACGCTCCGGGCGTGGCCTGACGGGAACCAGACGTGGCCGCGGACCCGGGGGCCGTCCGTGCGGCCCGCGAGCCCCTCGACCTGCACCTGGCCGCCCCCCACTGCAGCCCAGCCCCGGCGCCGCCACCTGTCTGCCGGGCTGGCTCTCCACAGCTCCATATGGAAAAAGCCGCCCCTCCGCCGTTTCGCCATGGCCCGGGGCGGGAGCGGGATCGAGGGCCCGGGCCGCTTCCCCGGGCCTGCCGGCCACCTGGGGCGGGGTCCTGAGCTCGGACGGTGGCGTGGGGGCGAGGGTGCCGTGGCTGGGTCTTAGGGGCCGTGCCAACTCAATGGTGGCTCCCAGTGGCTTCGGGCCAGCTTCTGTCGGGCAGGAGGGCCGGCCCGGTCTGCGTCTGAGCTGCGCCTAGCGCAGCGTGGGCGGGCAGGTGGGATGCCCAAGGGCCCGCGGTCCCCGGGCCCGGAAGCCTCCTGGGCCACTTCCCCGTGAGCGGCCTGCGGGATCTGGGGCGGGGCGCCAAGCGCCGAAAAGTTTGCTGGCTCCCGCCCGCCCTGGGCTGGGTGGTCGCCAGCACCTCCGCCACCCCCAGGTGCCCGAGACCTCCGTTCCCCTGCCTAGGCGGGCGGCGGGGCCCTGCCGGGACGGGCGGGCCGCTGGGCTGACGGTAAGGCCCAAGCGCCTGCGAAGCTGCGCCTCAAGAGGCAGCCCGCGACCCCGCCGGCATCCACTGCCGAAGCAGCCTAGAA
Organism: Grampus griseus; assembly: GCF_964374135.1. Classification (NCBI taxonomy): domain Eukaryota; kingdom Metazoa; phylum Chordata; class Mammalia; order Artiodactyla; family Delphinidae; genus Grampus; species Grampus griseus. Next base: position 16,000 of record NW_028132888.1, read on the forward strand.
GGGCCCGATCTCGCCGCGATCGCGGAAGCTAAGCAGGGTCGGGCCTGGTTAGAACTTGGATGGGAGACCTCTAGGGAAGACCGGGTGCTCCAGGCGTTTTGCCTCCCGCTCCGCCTTCTCCTCTTGTCGCTCGCGGCGTTCGCGGCTCTCTCCGCCCCCGCCCGGCACAGCTGCAAGCCCCACCTCCTCAGGCCCCTCCCACCACAGCCAGCGTCTGATGGGGCGCTCCCCGCCTGCCTGAGCGGCCAGGCGGCCAGAAGGCGTCCCTGGAAGGCAGAGGCACACCAGACGCTCCGGGCGTGGCCTGACGGGAACCAGACGTGGCCGCGGACCCGGGGGCCGTCCGTGCGGCCCGCGAGCCCCTCGACCTGCACCTGGCCGCCCCCCACTGCAGCCCAGCCCCGGCGCCGCCACCTGTCTGCCGGGCTGGCTCTCCACAGCTCCATACGGAAAAAGCCGCCCCTCCGCCGTTTCGCCATGGCCCGGGGCGGGAGCGGGATCGAGGGCCCGGGCCGCTTCCCCGGGCCTGCCGGCCACCTGGGGCGGGGTCCTGAGCTCGGACGGTGGCGTGGGGGCGAGGGTGGCGTGGCTGGGTCTTAGGGGCCGTGCCAACTCAATGGTGGCTCCCAGTGGCTTCGGGCCAGCTTCTGTCGGGCAGGAGGGCCGGCCCGGTCTGCGTCTGAGCTGCGCCTAGCGCAGCGTGGGCGGGCAGGTGGGATGCCCAAGGGCCCGCGGTCCCCGGGCCCGGAAGCCTCCTGGGCCACTTCCCCGTGAGCGGCCTGCGGGATCTGGGGCGGGGCGCCAAGCGCCGAAAAGTTTGCTGGCTCCCGCCCGCCCTGGGCTGGGTGGTCGCCAGCACCTCCGCCACCCCCAGGTGCCCGAGACCTCCGTTCCCCTGCCTAGGCGGGCGGCGGGGCCCTGCCGGGACGGGCGGGCCGCTGGGCTGACGGTAAGGCCCAAGCGCCTGCGAAGCTGCGCCTCAAGAGGCAGCCCGCGACCCCGCCGGCATCCACTGCCGAAGCAGCCTAGAAGGGCCCGATCTCGCCGCGATCGCGGAAGCTAAGCAGGGTCGGGCCTGGTTAGAACTTGGATGGGAGACCTCTAGGGAAGACCGGGTGCTCCAGGCGTTTTGCCTCCCGCTCCGCCTTCTCCTCTTGTCGCTCGCGGCGTTCGCGGCTCTCTCCGCCCCCGCCCGGCACAGCTGCAAGCCCCACCTCCTCAGGCCCCTCCCACCACAGCCAGCGTCTGATGGGGCGCTCCCCGCCTGCCTGAGCGGCCAGGTGGCCAGAAGGCGTCCCTGGAAGGCAGAGGCACACCAGACGCTCCGGGCGTGGCCTGACGGGAACCAGACGTGGCCGCGGACCCGGGGGCCGTCCGTGCGGCCCGCGAGCCCCTCGACCTGCACCTGGCCGCCCCCCACTGCAGCCCAGCCCCGGCGCCGCCACCTGTCTGCCGGGCTGGCTCTCCACAGCTCCATATGGAAAAAGCCGCCCCTCCGCCGTTTCGCCATGGCCCGGGGCGGGAGCGGGATCGAGGGCCCGGGCCGCTTCCCCGGGCCTGCCGGCCACCTGGGGCGGGGTCCTGAGCTCGGACGGTGGCGTGGGGGCGAGGGTGCCGTGGCTGGGTCTTAGGGGCCGTGCCAACTCAATGGTGGCTCCCAGTGGCTTCGGGCCAGCTTCTGTCGGGCAGGAGGGCCGGCCCGGTCTGCGTCTGAGCTGCGCCTAGCGCAGCGTGGGCGGGCAGGTGGGATGCCCAAGGGCCCGCGGTCCCCGGGCCCGGAAGCCTCCTGGGCCACTTCCCCGTGAGCGGCCTGCGGGATCTGGGGCGGGGCGCCAAGCGCCGAAAAGTTTGCTGGCTCCCGCCCGCCCTGGGCTGGGTGGTCGCCAGCACCTCCGCCACCCCCAGGTGCCCGAGACCTCCGTTCCCCTGCCTAGGCGGGCGGCGGGGCCCTGCCGGGACGGGCGGGCCGCTGGGCTGACGGTAAGGCCCAAGCGCCTGCGAAGCTGCGCCTCAAGAGGCAGCCCGCGACCCCGCCGGCATCCACTGCCGAAGCAGCCTAGAAGGGCCCGATCTCGCCGCGATCGCGGAAGCTAAGCAGGGTCGGGCCTGGTTAGAACTTGGATGGGAGACCTCTAGGGAAGACCGGGTGCTCCAGGCGTTTTGCCTCCCGCTCCGCCTTCTCCTCTTGTCGCTCGCGGCGTTGGCGGCTCTCTCCGCCCCCGCCCGGCACAGCTGCAAGCCCCACCTCCTCAGGCCCCTCCCACCACAGCCAGCGTCTGATGGGGCGCTCCCCGCCTGCCTGAGCGGCCAGGCGGCCAGAAGGCGTCCCTGGAAGGCAGAGGCACACCAGACGCTCCGGGCGTGGCCTGACGGGAACCAGACGTGGCCGCGGACCCGGGGGCCGTCCGTGCGGCCCGCGAGCCCCTCGACCTGCACCTGGCCGCCCCCCACTGCAGCCCAGCCCCGGCGCCGCCACCTGTCTGCCGGGCTGGCTCTCCACAGCTCCATACGGAAAAAGCCGCCCCTCCGCCGTTTCGCCATGGCCCGGGGCGGGAGCGGGATCGAGGGCCCGGGCCGCTTCCCCGGGCCTGCCGGCCACCTGGGGCGGGGTCCTGAGCTCGGACGGTGGCGTGGGGGCGAGGGTGGCGTGGCTGGGTCTTAGGGGCCGTGCCAACTCAATGGTGGCTCCCAGTGGCTTCGGGCCAGCTTCTGTCGGGCAGGAGGGCCGGCCCGGTCTGCGTCTGAGCTGCGCCTAGCGCAGCGTGGGCGGGCAGGTGGGATGCCCAAGGGCCCGCGGTCCCCGGGCCCGGAAGCCTCCTGGGCCACTTCCCCGTGAGCGGCCTGCGGGATCTGGGGCGGGGCGCCAAGCGCCGAAAAGTTTGCTGGCTCCCGCCCGCCGTGGGCTGGGTGGTCGCCAGCACTTCCGCCACCCCCAGGTGCCCGAGACCTCCGTTCCCCTGCCTAGGCGGGCGGCGGGGCCCTGCCGGGACGGGCGGGTCGCTGGGCTGACGGTAAGGCCCAAGCGCCTGCGAAGCTGCGCCTCAAGAGGCAGCCCGCGACCCCGCCGGCATCCACTGCCGAAGCAGCCTAGAAGGGCCCGATCTCGCCGCGATCGCGGAAGCTAAGCAGGGTCGGGCCTGGTTAGAACTTGGATGGGAGACCTCTAGGGAAGACCGGGTGCTCCAGGCGTTTTGCCTCCCGCTCCGCCTTCCCCTCTTGTCGCTCGCGGCGTTCGCGGCTCTCTCCGCCCCCGCCCGGCACAGCTGCAAGCCCCACCTCCTCAGGCCCCTCCCACCACAGCCAGCGTCTGATGGGGCGCTCCCCGCCTGCCTGAGCGGCCAGGCGGCCAGAAGGCGTCCCTGGAAGGCAGAGGCACACCAGACGCTCCGGGCGTGGCCTGACGGGAACCAGACGTGGCCGCGGACCCGGGGGCCGTCCGTGCGGCCCGCGAGCCCCTCGACCTGCACCTGGCCGCCCCCCACTGCAGCCCAGCCCCGGCGCCGCCACCTGTCTGCCGGGCTGGCTCTCCACAGCTCCATACGGAAAAAGCCGCCCCTCCGCCGTTTCGCCATGGCCCGGGGCGGGAGCGGGATCGAGGGCCCGGGCCGCTTCCCCGGGCCTGCCGGCCACCTGGGGCGGGGTCCTGAGCTCGGACGGTGGCGTGGGGGCGAGGGTGCCGTGGCTGGGTCTTAGGGGCCGTGCCAACTCAATGGTGGCTCCCAGTGGCTTCGGGCCAGCTTCTGTCGGGCAGGAGGGCCGGCCCGGTCTGCGTCTGAGCTGCGCCTAGCGCAGCGTGGGCGGGCAGGTGGGATGCCCAAGGGCCCGCGGTCCCCGGGCCCGGAAGCCTCCTGGGCCACTTCCCCGTGAGCGGCCTGCGGGATCTGGGGCGGGGCGCCAAGCGCCGAAAAGTTTGCTGGCTCCCGCCCGCCCTGGGCTGGGTGGTCGCCAGCACCTCCGCCACCCCCAGGTGCCCGAGACCTCCGTTCCCCTGCCTAGGCGGGCGGCGGGGCCCTGCCGGGACGGGCGGGCCGCTGGGCTGACGGTAAGGCCCAAGCGCCTGCGAAGCTGCGCCTCAAGAGGCAGCCCGCGACCCCGCCGGCATCCACTGCCGAAGCAGCCTAGAAGGGCCCGATCTCGCCGCGATCGCGGAAGCTAAGCAGGGTCGGGCCTGGTTAGAACTTGGATGGGAGACCTCTAGGGAAGACCGGGTGCTCCAGGCGTTTTGCCTCCCGCTCCGCCTTCTCCTCTTGTCGCTCGCGGCGTTCGCGGCTCTCTCCGCCCCCGCCCGGCACAGCTGCAAGCCCCACCTCCTCAGGCCCCTCCCACCACAGCCAGCGTCTGATGGGGCGCTCCCCGCCTGCCTGAGCGGCCAGGCGGCCAGAAGGCGTCCCTGGAAGGCAGAGGCACACCAGACGCTCCGGGCGTGGCCTGACGGGAACCAGACGTGGCCGCGGACCCGGGGGCCGTCCGTGCGGCCCGCGAGCCCCTCGACCTGCACCTGGCCGCCCCCCACTGCAGCCCAGCCCCGGCGCCGCCACCTGTCTGCCGGGCTGGCTCTCCACAGCTCCATACGGAAAAAGCCGCCCCTCCGCCGTTTCGCCATGGCCCGGGGCGGGAGCGGGATCGAGGGCCCGGGCCGCTTCCCCGGGCCTGCCGGCCACCTGGGGCGGGGTCCTGAGCTCGGACGGTGGCGTGGGGGCGAGGGTGCCGTGGCTGGGTCTTAGGGGCCGTGCCAACTCAATGGTGGCTCCCAGTGGCTTCGGGCCAGCTTCTGTCGGGCAGGAGGGCCGGCCCGGTCTGCGTCTGAGCTGCGCCTAGCGCAGCGTGGGCGGGCAGGTGGGATGCCCAAGGGCCCGCGGTCCCCGGGCCCGGAAGCCTCCTGGGCCACTTCCCCGTGAGCGGCCTGCGGGATCTGGGGCGGGGCGCCAAGCGCCGAAAAGTTTGCTGGCTCCCGCCCGCCCTGGGCTGGGTGGTCGCCAGCACCTCCGCCACCCCCAGGTGCCCGAGACCTCCGTTCCCCTGCCTAGGCGGGCGGCGGGGCCCTGCCGGGACGGGCGGGCCGCTGGGCTGACGGTAAGGCCCAAGCGCCTGCGAAGCTGCGCCTCAAGAGGCAGCCCGCGACCCCGCCGGCATCCACTGCCGAAGCAGCCTAGAAGGGCCCGATCTCGCCGCGATCGCGGAAGCTAAGCAGGGTCGGGCCTGGTTAGAACTTGGATGGGAGACCTCTAGGGAAGACCGGGTGCTCCAGGCGTTTTGCCTCCCGCTCCGCCTTCTCCTCTTGTCGCTCGCGGCGTTGGCGGCTCTCTCCGCCCCCGCCCGGCACAGCTGCAAGCCCCACCTCCTCAGGCCCCTCCCACCACAGCCAGCGTCTGATGGGGCGCTCCCCGCCTGCCTGAGCGGCCAGGCGGCCAGAAGGCGTCCCTGGAAGGCAGAGGCACACCAGACGCTCTGGGCGTGGCCTGACGGGAACCAGACGTGGCCGCGGACCCGGGGGCCGTCCGTGCGGCCCGCGAGCCCCTCGACCTGCACCTGGCCGCCCCCCACTGCAGCCCAGCCCCGGCGCCGCCACCTGTCTGCCGGGCTGGCTCTCCACAGCTCCATACGGAAAAAGCCGCCCCTCCGCCGTTTCGCCATGGCCCGGGGCGGGAGCGGGATCGAGGGCCCGGGCCGCTTCCCCGGGCCTGCCGGCCACCTGGGGCGGGGTCCTGAGCTCGGACGGTGGCGTGGGGGCGAGGGTGGCGTGGCTGGGTCTTAGGGGCCGTGCCAACTCAATGGTGGCTCCCAGTGGCTTCGGGCCAGCTTCTGTCGGGCAGGAGGGCCGGCCCGGTCTGCGTCTGAGCTGCGCCTAGCGCAGCGTGGGCGGGCAGGTGGGATGCCCAAGGGCCCGCGGTCCCCGGGCCCGGAAGCCTCCTGGGCCACTTCCCCGTGAGCGGCCTGCGGGATCTGGGGCGGGGCGCCAAGCGCCGAAAAGTTTGCTGGCTCCCGCCCGCCCTGGGCTGGGTGGTCGCCAGCACCTCCGCCACCCCCAGGTGCCCGAGACCTCCGTTCCCCTGCCTAGGCGGGCGGCGGGGCCCTGCCGGGACGGGCGGGTCGCTGGGCTGACGGTAAGGCCCAAGCGCCTGCGAAGCTGCGCCTCAAGAGGCAGCCCGCGACCCCGCCGGCATCCACTGCCGAAGCAGCCTAGAAGGGCCCGATCTCGCCGCGATCGCGGAAGCTAAGCAGGGTCGGGCCTGGTTAGAACTTGGATGGGAGACCTCTAGGGAAGACCGGGTGCTCCAGGCGTTTTGCCTCCCGCTCCGCCTTCCCCTCTTGTCGCTCGCGGCGTTCGCGGCTCTCTCCGCCCCCGCCCGGCACAGCTGCAAGCCCCACCTCCTCAGGCCCCTCCCACCACAGCCAGCGTCTGATGGGGCGCTCCCCGCCTGCCTGAGCGGCCAGGCGGCCAGAAGGCGTCCCTGGAAGGCAGAGGCACACCAGACGCTCCGGGCGTGGCCTGACGGGAACCAGACGTGGCCGCGGACCCGGGGGCCGTCCGTGCGGCCCGCGAGCCCCTCGACCTGCACCTGGCCGCCCCCCACTGCAGCCCAGCCCCGGCGCCGCCACCTGTCTGCCGGGCTGGCTCTCCACAGCTCCATACGGAAAAAGCCGCCCCTCCGCCGTTTCGCCATGGCCCGGGGCGGGAGCGGGATCGAGGGCCCGGGCCGCTTCCCCGGGCCTGCCGGCCACCTGGGGCGGGGTCCTGAGCTCGGACGGTGGCGTGGGGGCGAGGGTGCCGTGGCTGGGTCTTAGGGGCCGTGCCAACTCAATGGTGGCTCCCAGTGGCTTCGGGCCAGCTTCTGTCGGGCAGGAGGGCCGGCCCGGTCTGCGTCTGAGCTGCGCCTAGCGCAGCGTGGGCGGGCAGGTGGGATGCCCAAGGGCCCGCGGTCCCCGGGCCCGGAAGCCTCCTGGGCCACTTCCCCGTGAGCGGCCTGCGGGATCTGGGGCGGGGCGCCAAGCGCCGAAAAGTTTGCTGGCTCCCGCCCGCCCTGGGCTGGGTGGTCGCCAGCACCTCCGCCACCCCCAGGTGCCCGAGACCTCCGTTCCCCTGCCTAGGCGGGCGGCGGGGCCCTGCCGGGACGGGCGGGCCGCTGGGCTGACGGTAAGGCCCAAGCGCCTGCGAAGCTGCGCCTCAAGAGGCAGCCCGCGACCCCGCCGGCATCCACTGCCGAAGCAGCCTAGAAGGGCCCGATCTCGCCGCGATCGCGGAAGCTAAGCAGGGTCGGGCCTGGTTAGAACTTGGATGGGAGACCTCTAGGGAAGACCGGGTGCTCCAGGCGTTTTGCCTCCCGCTCCGCCTTCTCCTCTTGTCGCTCGCGGCGTTCGCGGCTCTCTCCGCCCCCGCCCGGCACAGCTGCAAGCCCCACCTCCTCAGGCCCCTCCCACCACAGCCAGCGTCTGATGGGGCGCTCCCCGCCTGCCTGAGCGGCCAGGCGGCCAGAAGGCGTCCCTGGAAGGCAGAGGCACACCAGACGCTCCGGGCGTGGCCTGACGGGAACCAGACGTGGCCGCGGACCCGGGGGCCGTCCGTGCGGCCCGCGAGCCCCTCGACCTGCACCTGGCCGCCCCCCACTGCAGCCCAGCCCCGGCGCCGCCACCTGTCTGCCGGGCTGGCTCTCCACAGCTCCATACGGAAAAAGCCGCCCCTCCGCCGTTTCGCCATGGCCCGGGGCGGGAGCGGGATCGAGGGCCCGGGCCGCTTCCCCGGGCCTGCCGGCCACCTGGGGCGGGGTCCTGAGCTCGGACGGTGGCGTGGGGACGAGGGTGCCGTGGCTGGGTCTTAGGGGCCGTGCCAACTCAATGGTGGCTCCCAGTGGCTTCGGGCCAGCTTCTGTCGGGCAGGAGGGCCGGCCCGGTCTGCGTCTGAGCTGCGCCTAGCGCAGCATGGGCGGGCAGGTGGGATGCCCAAGGGCCCGCGGTCCCCGGGCCCGGAAGCCTCCTGGGCCACTTCCCCGTGAGCGGCCTGCGGGATCTGGGGCGGGGCGCCAAGCGCCGAAAAGTTTGCTGGCTCCCGCCCGCCCTGGGCTGGGTGGTCGCCAGCACCTCCGCCACCCCCAGGTGCCCGAGACCTCCGTTCCCCTGCCTAGGCGGGCGGCGGGGCCCTGCCGGGACGGGCGGGTCGCTGGGCTGACGGTAAGGCCCAAGCGCCTGCGAAGCTGCGCCTCAAGAGGCAGCCCGCGACCCCGCCGGCATCCACTGCCGAAGCAGCCTAGAAGGGCCCGATCTCGCCGCGATCGCGGAAGCTAAGCAGGGTCGGGCCTGGTTAGAACTTGGATGGGAGACCTCTAGGGAAGACCGGGTGCTCCAGGCGTTTTGCCTCCCGCTCCGCCTTCCCCTCTTGTCGCTCGCGGCGTTCGCGGCTCTCTCCGCCCCCGCCCGGCACAGCTGCAAGCCCCACCTCCTCAGGCCCCTCCCACCACAGCCAGCGTCTGATGGGGCGCTCCCCGCCTGCCTGAGCGGCCAGGCGGCCAGAAGGCGTCCCTGGAAGGCAGAGGCACACCAGACGCTCCGGGCGTGGCCTGACGGGAACCAGACGTGGCCGCGGACCCGGGGGCCGTCCGTGCGGCCCGCGAGCCCCTCGACCTGCACCTGGCCGCCCCCCACTGCAGCCCAGCCCCGGCGCCGCCACCTGTCTGCCGGGCTGGCTCTCCACAGCTCCATACGGAAAAAGCCGCCCCTCCGCCGTTTCGCCATGGCCCGGGGCGGGAGCGGGATCGAGGGCCCGGGCCGCTTCCCCGGGCCTGCCGGCCACCTGGGGCGGGGTCCTGAGCTCGGACGGTGGCGTGGGGGCGAGGGTGGCGTGGCTGGGTCTTAGGGGCCGTGCCAACTCAATGGTGGCTCCCAGTGGCTTCGGGCCAGCTTCTGTCGGGCAGGAGGGCCGGCCCGGTCTGCGTCTGAGCTGCGCCTAGCGCAGCGTGGGCGGGCAGGTGGGATGCCCAAGGGCCCGCGGTCCCCGGGCCCGGAAGCCTCCTGGGCCACTTCCCCGTGAGCGGCCTGCGGGATCTGGGGCGGGGCGCCAAGCGCCGAAAAGTTTGCTGGCTCCCGCCCGCCCTGGGCTGGGTGGTCGCCAGCACCTCCGCCACCCCCAGGTGCCCGAGACCTCCGTTCCCCTGCCTAGGCGGGCGGCGGGGCCCTGCCGGGACGGGCGGGCCGCTGGGCTGACGGTAAGGCCCAAGCGCCTGCGAAGCTGCGCCTCAAGAGGCAGCCCGCGACCCCGCCGGCATCCACTGCCGAAGCAGCCTAGAAGGGCCCGATCTCGCCGCGATCGCGGAAGCTAAGCAGGGTCGGGCCTGGTTAGAACTTGGATGGGAGACCTCTAGGGAAGACCGGGTGCTCCAGGCGTTTTGCCTCCCGCTCCGCCTTCCCCTCTTGTCGCTCGCGGCGTTCGCGGCTCTCTCCGCCCCCGCCCGGCACAGCTGCAAGCCCCACCTCCTCAGGCCCCTCCCACCACAGCCAGCGTCTGATGGGGCGCTCCCCGCCTGCCTGAGCGGCCAGGCGGCCAGAAGGCGTCCCTGGAAGGCAGAGGCACACCAGACGCTCCGGGCGTGGCCTGACGGGAACCAGACGTGGCCGCGGACCCGGGGGCCGTCCGTGCGGCCCGCGAGCCCCTCGACCTGCACCTGGCCGCCCCCCACTGCAGCCCAGCCCCGGCGCCGCCACCTGTCTGCCGGGCTGGCTCTCCACAGCTCCATACGGAAAAAGCCGCCCCTCCGCCGTTTCGCCATGGCCCGGGGCGGGAGCGGGATCGAGGGCCCGGGCCGCTTCCCCGGGCCTGCCGGCCACCTGGGGCGGGGTCCTGAGCTCGGACGGTGGCGTGGGGGCGAGGGTGGCGTGGCTGGGTCTTAGGGGCCGTGCCAACTCAATGGTGGCTCCCAGTGGCTTCGGGCCAGCTTCTGTCGGGCAGGAGGGCCGGCCCGGTCTGCGTCTGAGCTGCGCCTAGCGCAGCGTGGGCGGGCAGGTGGGATGCCCAAGGGCCCGCGGTCCCCGGGCCCGGAAGCCTCCTGGGCCACTTCCCCGTGAGCGGCCTGCGGGATCTGGGGCGGGGCGCCAAGCGCCGAAAAGTTTGCTGGCTCCCGCCCGCCCTGGGCTGGGTGGTCGCCAGCACCTCCGCCACCCCCAGGTGCCCGAGACCTCCGTTCCCCTGCCTAGGCGGGCGGCGGGGCCCTGCCGGGACGGGCGGGCCGCTGGGCTGACGGTAAGGCCCAAGCGCCTGCGAAGCTGCGCCTCAAGAGGCAGCCCGCGACCCCGCCGGCATCCACTGCCGAAGCAGCCTAGAAGGGCCCGATCTCGCCGCGATCGCGGAAGCTAAGCAGGGTCGGGCCTGGTTAGAACTTGGATGGGAGACCTCTAGGGAAGACCGGGTGCTCCAGGCGTTTTGCCTCCCGCTCCGCCTTCTCCTCTTGTCGCTCGCGGCGTTCGCGGCTCTCTCCGCCCCCGCCCGGCACAGCTGCAAGCCCCACCTCCTCAGGCCCCTCCCACCACAGCCAGCGTCTGATGGGGCGCTCCCCGCCTGCCTGAGCGGCCAGGCGGCCAGAAGGCGTCCCTGGAAGGCAGAGGCACACCAGACGCTCCGGGCGTGGCCTGACGGGAACCAGACGTGGCCGCGGACCCGGGGGCCGTCCGTGCGGCCCGCGAGCCCCTCGACCTGCACCTGGCCGCCCCCCACTGCAGCCCAGCCCCGGCGCCGCCACCTGTCTGCCGGGCTGGCTCTCCACAGCTCCATACGGAAAAAGCCGCCCCTCCGCCGTTTCGCCATGGCCCGGGGCGGGAGCGGGATCGAGGGCCCGGGCCGCTTCCCCGGGCCTGCCGGCCACCTGGGGCGGGGTCCTGAGCTCGGACGGTGGCGTGGGGGCGAGGGTGGCGTGGCTGGGTCTTAGGGGCCGTGCCAACTCAATGGTGGCTCCCAGTGGCTTCGGGCCAGCTTCTGTCGGGCAGGAGGGCCGGCCCGGTCTGCGTCTGAGCTGCGCCTAGCGCAGCGTGGGCGGGCAGGTGGGATGCCCAAGGGCCCGCGGTCCCCGGGCCCGGAAGCCTCCTGGGCCACTTCCCCGTGAGCGGCCTGCGGGATCTGGGGCGGGGCGCCAAGCGCCGAAAAGTTTGCTGGCTCCCGCCCGCCCTGGGCTGGGTGGTCGCCAGCACCTCCGCCACCCCCAGGTGCCCGAGACCTCCGTTCCCCTGCCTAGGCGGGCGGCGGGGCCCTGCCGGGACGGGCGGGCCGCTGGGCTGACGGTAAGGCCCAAGCGCCTGCGAAGCTGCGCCTCAAGAGGCAGCCCGCGACCCCGCCGGCATCCACTGCCGAAGCAGCCTAGAAGGGCCCGATCTCGCCGCGATCGCGGAAGCTAAGCAGGGTCGGGCCTGGTTAGAACTTGGATGGGAGACCTCTAGGGAAGACCGGGTGCTCCAGGCGTTTTGCCTCCCGCTCCGCCTTCCCCTCTTGTCGCTCGCGGCGTTCGCGGCTCTCTCCGCCCCCGCCCGGCACAGCTGCAAGCCCCACCTCCTCAGGCCCCTCCCACCACAGCCAGCGTCTGATGGGGCGCTCCCCGCCTGCCTGAGCGGCCAGGCGGCCAGAAGGCGTCCCTGGAAGGCAGAGGCACACCAGACGCTCCGGGCGTGGCCTGACGGGAACCAGACGTGGCCGCGGACCCGGGGGCCGTCCGTGCGGCCCGCGAGCCCCTCGACCTGCACCTGGCCGCCCCCCACTGCAGCCCAGCCCCGGCGCCGCCACCTGTCTGCCGGGCTGGCTCTCCACAGCTCCATACGGAAAAAGCCGCCCCTCCGCCGTTTCGCCATGGCCCGGGGCGGGAGCGGGATCGAGGGCCCGGGCCGCTTCCCCGGGCCTGCCGGCCACCTGGGGCGGGGTCCTGAGCTCGGACGGTGGCGTGGGGGCGAGGGTGGCGTGGCTGGGTCTTAGGGGCCGTGCCAACTCAATGGTGGCTCCCAGTGGCTTCGGGCCAGCTTCTGTCGGGCAGGAGGGCCGGCCCGGTCTGCGTCTGAGCTGCGCCTAGCGCAGCGTGGGCGGGCAGGTGGGATGCCCAAGGGCCCGCGGTCCCCGGGCCCGGAAGCCTCCTGGGCCACTTCCCCGTGAGCGGCCTGCGGGATCTGGGGCGGGGCGCCAAGCGCCGAAAAGTTTGCTGGCTCCCGCCCGCCCTGGGCTGGGTGGTCGCCAGCACCTCCGCCACCCCCAGGTGCCCGAGACCTCCGTTCCCCTGCCTAGGCGGGCGGCGGGGCCCTGCCGGGACGGGCGGGCCGCTGGGCTGACGGTAAGGCCCAAGCGCCTGCGAAGCTGCGCCTCAAGAGGCAGCCCGCGACCCCGCCGGCATCCACTGCCGAAGCAGCCTAGAAGGGCCCGATCTCGCCGCGATCGCGGAAGCTAAGCAGGGTCGGGCCTGGTTAGAACTTGGATGGGAGACCTCTAGGGAAGACCGGGTGCTCCAGGCGTTTTGCCTCCCGCTCCGCCTTCTCCTCTTGTCGCTCGCGGCGTTCGCGGCTCTCTCCGCCCCCGCCCGGCACAGCTGCAAGCCCCACCTCCTCAGGCCCCTCCCACCACAGCCAGCGTCTGATGGGGCGCTCCCCGCCTGCCTGAGCGGCCAGGCGGCCAGAAGGCGTCCCTGGAAGGCAGAGGCACACCAGACGCTCCGGGCGTGGCCTGACGGGAACCAGACGTGGCCGCGGACCCGGGGGCCGTCCGTGCGGCCCGCGAGCCCCTCGACCTGCACCTGGCCGCCCCCCACTGCAGCCCAGCCCCGGCGCCGCCACCTGTCTGCCGGGCTGGCTCTCCACAGCTCCATACGGAAAAAGCCGCCCCTCCGCCGTTTCGCCATGGCCCGGGGCGGGAGCGGGATCGAGGGCCCGGGCCGCTTCCCCGGGCCTGCCGGCCACCTGGGGCGGGGTCCTGAGCTCGGACGGTGGCGTGGGGGCGAGGGTGCCGTGGCTGGGTCTTAGGGGCCGTGCCAACTCAATGGTGGCTCCCAGTGGCTTCGGGCCAGCTTCTGTCGGGCAGGAGGGCCGGCCCGGTCTGCGTCTGAGCTGCGCCTAGCGCAGCGTGGGCGGGCAGGTGGGATGCCCAAGGGCCCGCGGTCCCCGGGCCCGGAAGCCTCCTGGGCCACTTCCCCGTGAGCGGCCTGCGGGATCTGGGGCGGGGCGCCAAGCGCCGAAAAGTTTGCTGGCTCCCGCCCGCCCTGGGCTGGGTGGTCGCCAGCACCTCCGCCACCCCCAGGTGCCCGAGACCTCCGTTCCCCTGCCTAGGCGGGCGGCGGGGCCCTGCCGGGACGGGCGGGCCGCTGGGCTGACGGTAAGGCCCAAGCGCCTGCGAAGCTGCGCCTCAAGAGGCAGCCCGCGACCCCGCCGGCATCCACTGCCGAAGCAGCCTAGAAGGGCCCGATCTCGCCGCGATCGCGGAAGCTAAGCAGGGTCGGGCCTGGTTAGAACTTGGATGGGAGACCTCTAGGGAAGACCGGGTGCTCCAGGCGTTTTGCCTCCCGCTCCGCCTTCTCCTCTTGTCGCTCGCGGCGTTGGCGGCTCTCTCCGCCCCCGCCCGGCACAGCTGCAAGCCCCACCTCCTCAGGCCCCTCCCACCACAGCCAGCGTCTGATGGGGCGCTCCCCGCCTGCCTGAGCGGCCAGGCGGCCAGAAGGCGTCCCTGGAAGGCAGAGGCACACCAGACGCTCCGGGCGTGGCCTGACGGGAACCAGACGTGGCCGCGGACCCGGGGGCCGTCCGTGCGGCCCGCGAGCCCCTCGACCTGCACCTGGCCGCCCCCCACTGCAGCCCAGCCCCGGCGCCGCCACCTGTCTGCCGGGCTGGCTCTCCACAGCTCCATACGGAAAAAGCCGCCCCTCCGCCGTTTCGCCATGGCCCGGGGCGGGAGCGGGATCGAGGGCCCGGGCCGCTTCCCCGGGCCTGCCGGCCACCTGGGGCGGGGTCCTGAGCTCGGACGGTGGCGTGGGGGCGAGGGTGGCGTGGCTGGGTCTTAGGGGCCGTGCCAACTCAATGGTGGCTCCCAGTGGCTTCGGGCCAGCTTCTGTCGGGCAGGAGGGCCGGCCCGGTCTGCGTCTGAGCTGCGCCTAGCGCAGCGTGGGCGGGCAGGTGGGATGCCCAAGGGCCCGCGGTCCCCGGGCCCGGAAGCCTCCTGGGCCACTTCCCCGTGAGCGGCCTGCGGGATCTGGGGCGGGGCGCCAAGCGCCGAAAAGTTTGCTGGCTCCCGCCCGCCCTGGGCTGGGTGGTCGCCAGCACCTCCGCCACCCCCAGGTGCCCGAGACCTCCGTTCCCCTGCCTAGGCGGGCGGCGGGGCCCTGCCGGGACGGGCGGGCCGCTGGGCTGACGGTAAGGCCCAAGCGCCTGCGAAGCTGCGCCTCAAGAGGCAGCCCGCGACCCCGCCGGCATCCACTGCCGAAGCAGCCTAGAAGGGCCCGATCTCGCCGCGATCGCGGAAGCTAAGCAGGGTCGGGCCTGGTTAGAACTTGGATGGGAGACCTCTAGGGAAGACCGGGTGCTCCAGGCGTTTTGCCTCCCGCTCCGCCTTCCCCTCTTGTCGCTCGCGGCGTTCGCGGCTCTCTCCGCCCCCGCCCGGCACAGCTGCAAGCCCCACCTCCTCAGGCCCCTCCCACCACAGCCAGCGTCTGATGGGGCGCTCCCCGCCTGCCTGAGCGGCCAGGCGGCCAGAAGGCGTCCCTGGAAGGCAGAGGCACACCAGACGCTCCGGGCGTGGCCTGACGGGAACCAGACGTGGCCGCGGACCCGGGGGCCGTCCGTGCGGCCCGCGAGCCCCTCGACCTGCACCTGGCCGCCCCCCACTGCAGCCCAGCCCCGGCGCCGCCACCTGTCTGCCGGGCTGGCTCTCCACAGCTCCATACGGAAAAAGCCGCCCCTCCGCCGTTTCGCCATGGCCCGGGGCGGGAGCGGGATCGAGGGCCCGGGCCGCTTCCCCGGGCCTGCCGGCCACCTGGGGCGGGGTCCTGAGCTCGGACGGTGGCGTGGGGGCGAGGGTGGCGTGGCTGGGTCTTAGGGGCCGTGCCAACTCAATGGTGGCTCCCAGTGGCTTCGGGCCAGCTTCTGTCGGGCAGGAGGGCCGGCCCGGTCTGCGTCTGAGCTGCGCCTAGCGCAGCGTGGGCGGGCAGGTGGGATGCCCAAGGGCCCGCGGTCCCCGGGCCCGGAAGCCTCCTGGGCCACTTCCCCGTGAGCGGCCTGCGGGATCTGGGGCGGGGCGCCAAGCGCCGAAAAGTTTGCTGGCTCCCGCCCGCCCTGGGCTGGGTGGTCGCCAGCACCTCCGCCACCCCCAGGTGCCCGAGACCTCCGTTCCCCTGCCTAGGCGGGCGGCGGGGCCCTGCCGGGACGGGCGGGCCGCTGGGCTGACGGTAAGGCCCAAGCGCCTGCGAAGCTGCGCCTCAAGAGGCAGCCCGCGACCCCGCCGGCATCCACTGCCGAAGCAGCCTAGAAGGGCCCGATCTCGCCGCGATCGCGGAAGCTAAGCAGGGTCGGGCCTGGTTAGAACTTGGATGGGAGACCTCTAGGGAAGACCGGGTGCTCCAGGCGTTTTGCCTCCCGCTCCGCCTTCTCCTCTTGTCGCTCGCGGCGTTCGCGGCTCTCTCCGCCCCCGCCCGGCACAGCTGCAAGCCCCACCTCCTCAGGCCCCTCCCACCACAGCCAGCGTCTGATGGGGCGCTCCCCGCCTGCCTGAGCGGCCAGGCGGCCAGAAGGCGTCCCTGGAAGGCAGAGGCACACCAGACGCTCCGGGCGTGGCCTGACGGGAACCAGACGTGGCCGCGGACCCGGGGGCCGTCCGTGCGGCCCGCGAGCCCCTCGACCTGCACCTGGCCGCCCCCCACTGCAGCCCAGCCCCGGCGCCGCCACCTGTCTGCCGGGCTGGCTCTCCACAGCTCCATACGGAAAAAGCCGCCCCTCCGCCGTTTCGCCATGGCCCGGGGCGGGAGCGGGATCGAGGGCCCGGGCCGCTTCCCCGGGCCTGCCGGCCACCTGGGGCGGGGTCCTGAGCTCGGACGGTGGCGTGGGGGCGAGGGTGCCGTGGCTGGGTCTTAGGGGCCGTGCCAACTCAATGGTGGCTCCCAGTGGCTTCGGGCCAGCTTCTGTCGGGCAGGAGGGCCGGCCCGGTCTGCGTCTGAGCTGCGCCTAGCGCAGCGTGGGCGGGCAGGTGGGATGCCCAAGGGCCCGCGGTCCCCGGGCCCGGAAGCCTCCTGGGCCACTTCCCCGTGAGCGGCCTGCGGGATCTGGGGCGGGGCGCCAAGCGCCGAAAAGTTTGCTGGCTCCCGCCCGCCCTGGGCTGGGTGGTCGCCAGCACCTCCGCCACCCCCAGGTGCCCGAGACCTCCGTTCCCCTGCCTAGGCGGGCGGCGGGGCCCTGCCGGGACGGGCGGGCCGCTGGGCTGACGGTAAGGCCCAAGCGCCTGCGAAGCTGCGCCTCAAGAGGCAGCCCGCGACCCCGCCGGCATCCACTGCCGAAGCAGCCTAGAAGGGCCCGATCTCGCCGCGATCGCGGAAGCTAAGCAGGGTCGGGCCTGGTTAGAACTTGGATGGGAGACCTCTAGGGAAGACCGGGTGCTCCAGGCGTTTTGCCTCCCGCTCCGCCTTCCCCTCTTGTCGCTCGCGGCGTTCGCGGCTCTCTCCGCCCCCGCCCGGCACAGCTGCAAGCCCCACCTCCTCAGGCCCCTCCCACCACAGCCAGCGTCTGATGGGGCGCTCCCCGCCTGCCTGAGCGGCCAGGCGGCCAGAAGGCGTCCCTGGAAGGCAGAGGCACACCAGACGCTCCGGGCGTGGCCTGACGGGAACCAGACGTGGCCGCGGACCCGGGGGCCGTCCGTGCGGCCCGCGAGCCCCTCGACCTGCACCTGGCCGCCCCCCACTGCAGCCCAGCCCCGGCGCCGCCACCTGTCTGCCGGGCTGGCTCTCCACAGCTCCATACGGAAAAAGCCGCCCCTCCGCCGTTTCGCCATGGCCCGGGGCGGGAGCGGGATCGAGGGCCCGGGCCGCTTCCCCGGGCCTGCCGGCCACCTGGGGCGGGGTCCTGAGCTCGGACGGTGGCGTGGGGGCGAGGGTGCCGTGGCTGGGTCTTAGGGGCCGTGCCAACTCAATGGTGGCTCCCAGTGGCTTCGGGCCAGCTTCTGTCGGGCAGGAGGGCCGGCCCGGTCTGCGTCTGAGCTGCGCCTAGCGCAGCGTGGGCGGGCAGGTGGGATGCCCAAGGGCCCGCGGTCCCCGGGCCCGGAAGCCTCCTGGGCCACTTCCCCGTGAGCGGCCTGCGGGATCTGGGGCGGGGCGCCAAGCGCCGAAAAGTTTGCTGGCTCCCGCCCGCCCTGGGCTGGGTGGTCGCCAGCACCTCCGCCACCCCCAGGTGCCCGAGACCTCCGTTCCCCTGCCTAGGCGGGCGGCGGGGCCCTGCCGGGACGGGCGGGCCGCTGGGCTGACGGTAAGGCCCAAGCGCCTGCGAAGCTGCGCCTCAAGAGGCAGCCCGCGACCCCGCCGGCATCCACTGCCGAAGCAGCCTAGAAGGGCCCGATCTCGCCGCGATCGCGGAAGCTAAGCAGGGTCGGGCCTGGTTAGAACTTGGATGGGAGACCTCTAGGGAAGACCGGGTGCTCCAGGCGTTTTGCCTCCCGCTCCGCCTTCTCCTCTTGTCGCTCGCGGCGTTCGCGGCTCTCTCCGCCCCCGCCCGGCACAGCTGCAAGCCCCACCTCCTCAGGCCCCTCCCACCACAGCCAGCGTCTGATGGGGCGCTCCCCGCCTGCCTGAGCGGCCAGGCGGCCAGAAGGCGTCCCTGGAAGGCAGAGGCACACCAGACGCTCCGGGCGTGGCCTGACGGGAACCAGACGTGGCCGCGGACCCGGGGGCCGTCCGTGCGGCCCGCGAGCCCCTCGACCTGCACCTGGCCGCCCCCCACTGCAGCCCAGCCCCGGCGCCGCCACCTGTCTGCCGGGCTGGCTCTCCACAGCTCCATACGGAAAAAGCCGCCCCTCCGCCGTTTCGCCATGGCCCGGGGCGGGAGCGGGATCGAGGGCCCGGGCCGCTTCCCCGGGCCTGCCGGCCACCTGGGGCGGGGTCCTGAGCTCGGACGGTGGCGTGGGGGCGAGGGTGCCGTGGCTGGGTCTTAGGGGCCGTGCCAACTCAATGGTGGCTCCCAGTGGCTTCGGGCCAGCTTCTGTCGGGCAGGAGGGCCGGCCCGGTCTGCGTCTGAGCTGCGCCTAGCGCAGCGTGGGCGGGCAGGTGGGATGCCCAAGGGCCCGCGGTCCCCGGGCCCGGAAGCCTCCTGGGCCACTTCCCCGTGAGCGGCCTGCGGGATCTGGGGCGGGGCGCCAAGCGCCGAAAAGTTTGCTGGCTCCCGCCCGCCCTGGGCTGGGTGGTCGCCAGCACCTCCGCCACCCCCAGGTGCCCGAGACCTCCGTTCCCCTGCCTAGGCGGGCGGCGGGGCCCTGCCGGGACGGGCGGGCCGCTGGGCTGACGGTAAGGCCCAAGCGCCTGCGAAGCTGCGCCTCAAGAGGCAGCCCGCGACCCCGCCGGCATCCACTGCCGAAGCAGCCTAGAAGGGCCCGATCTCGCCGCGATCGCGGAAGCTAAGCAGGGTCGGGCCTGGTTAGAACTTGGATGGGAGACCTCTAGGGAAGACCGGGTGCTCCAGGCGTTTTGCCTCCCGCTCCGCCTTCTCCTCTTGTCGCTCGCGGCGTTCGCGGCTCTCTCCGCCCCCGCCCGGCACAGCTGCAAGCCCCACCTCCTCAGGCCCCTCCCACCACAGCCAGCGTCTGATGGGGCGCTCCCCGCCTGCCTGAGCGGCCAGGCGGCCAGAAGGCGTCCCTGGAAGGCAGAGGCACACCAGACGCTCCGGGCGTGGCCTGACGGGAACCAGACGTGGCCGCGGACCCGGGGGCCGTCCGTGCGGCCCGCGAGCCCCTCGACCTGCACCTGGCCGCCCCCCACTGCAGCCCAGCCCCGGCGCCGCCACCTGTCTGCCGGGCTGGCTCTCCACAGCTCCATACGGAAAAAGCCGCCCCTCCGCCGTTTCGCCATGGCCCGGGGCGGGAGCGGGATCGAGGGCCCGGGCCGCTTCCCCGGGCCTGCCGGCCACCTGGGGCGGGGTCCTGAGCTCGGACGGTGGCGTGGGGGCGAGGGTGCCGTGGCTGGGTCTTAGGGGCCGTGCCAACTCAATGGTGGCTCCCAGTGGCTTCGGGCCAGCTTCTGTCGGGCAGGAGGGCCGGCCCGGTCTGCGTCTGAGCTGCGCCTAGCGCAGCGTGGGCGGGCAGGTGGGATGCCCAAGGGCCCGCGGTCCCCGGGCCCGGAAGCCTCCTGGGCCACTTCCCCGTGAGCGGCCTGCGGGATCTGGGGCGGGGCGCCAAGCGCCGAAAAGTTTGCTGGCTCCCGCCCGCCCTGGGCTGGGTGGTCGCCAGCACCTCCGCCACCCCCAGGTGCCCGAGACCTCCGTTCCCCTGCCTAGGCGGGCGGCGGGGCCCTGCCGGGACGGGCGGGCCGCTGGGCTGACGGTAAGGCCCAAGCGCCTGCGAAGCTGCGCCTCAAGAGGCAGCCCGCGACCCCGCCGGCATCCACTGCCGAAGCAGCCTAGAAGGGCCCGATCTCGCCGCGATCGCGGAAGCTAAGCAGGGTCGGGCCTGGTTAGAACTTGGATGGGAGACCTCTAGGGAAGACCGGGTGCTCCAGGCGTTTTGCCTCCCGCTCCGCCTTCTCCTCTTGTCGCTCGCGGCGTTCGCGGCTCTCTCCGCCCCCGCCCGGCACAGCTGCAAGCCCCACCTCCTCAGGCCCCTCCCACCACAGCCAGCGTCTGATGGGGCGCTCCCCGCCTGCCTGAGCGGCCAGGCGGCCAGAAGGCGTCCCTGGAAGGCAGAGGCACACCAGACGCTCCGGGCGTGGCCTGACGGGAACCAGACGTGGCCGCGGACCCGGGGGCCGTCCGTGCGGCCCGCGAGCCCCTCGACCTGCACCTGGCCGCCCCCCACTGCAGCCCAGCCCCGGCGCCGCCACCTGTCTGCCGGGCTGGCTCTCCACAGCTCCATACGGAAAAAGCCGCCCCTCCGCCGTTTCGCCATGGCCCGGGGCGGGAGCGGGATCGAGGGCCCGGGCCGCTTCCCCGGGCCTGCCGGCCACCTGGGGCGGGGTCCTGAGCTCGGACGGTGGCGTGGGGGCGAGGGTGGCGTGGCTGGGTCTTAGGGGCCGTGCCAACTCAATGGTGGCTCCCAGTGGCTTCGGGCCAGCTTCTGTCGGGCAGGAGGGCCGGCCCGGTCTGCGTCTGAGCTGCGCCTAGCGCAGCGTGGGCGGGCAGGTGGGATGCCCAAGGGCCCGCGGTCCCCGGGCCCGGAAGCCTCCTGGGCCACTTCCCCGTGAGCGGCCTGCGGGATCTGGGGCGGGGCGCCAAGCGCCGAAAAGTTTGCTGGCTCCCGCCCGCCCTGGGCTTGGTGGTCGCCAGCACCTCCACCACCCCCAGGTGCCCGAGACCTCCGTTCCCCTGCCTAGGCGGGCGGCGGGGCCCTGCCGGGACGGGCGGGCCGCTGGGCTGACGGTAAGGCCCAAGCGCCTGCGAAGCTGCGCCTCAAGAGGCAGCCCGCGACCCCGCCGGCATCCACTGCCGAAGCAGCCTAGAAGGGCCCGATCTCGCCGCGATCGCGGAAGCTAAGCAGGGTCGGGCCTGGTTAGAACTTGGATGGGAGACCTCTAGGGAAGACCGGGTGCTCCAGGCGTTTTGCCTCCCGCTCCGCCTTCTCCTCTTGTCGCTCGCGGCGTTGGCGGCTCTCTCCGCCCCCGCCCGGCACAGCTGCAAGCCCCACCTCCTCAGGCCCCTCCCACCACAGCCAGCGTCTGATGGGGCGCTCCCCGCCTGCCTGAGCGGCCAGGCGGCCAGAAGGCGTCCCTGGAAGGCAGAGGCACACCAGACGCTCCGGGCGTGGCCTGACGGGAACCAGACGTGGCCGCGGACCCGGGGGCCGTCCGTGCGGCCCGCGAGCCCCTCGACCTGCACCTGGCCGCCCCCCACTGCAGCCCAGCCCCGGCGCCGCCACCTGTCTGCCGGGCTGGCTCTCCACAGCTCCATACGGAAAAAGCCGCCCCTCCGCCGTTTCGCCATGGCCCGGGGCGGGAGCGGGATCGAGGGCCCAGGCCGCTTCCCCGGGCCTGCCGGCCACCTGGGGCGGGGTCCTGAGCTCGGACGGTGGCGTGGGGGCGAGGGTGGCGTGGCTGGGTCTTAGGGGCCGTGCCAACTCAATGGTGGCTCCCAGTGGCTTCGGGCCAGCTTCTGTCGGGCAGGAGGGCCGGCCCGGTCTGCGTCTGAGCTGCGCCTAGCGCAGCGTGGGCGGGCAGGTGGGATGCCCAAGGGCCCGCGGTCCCCGGGCCCGGAAGCCTCCTGGGCCACTTCCCCGTGAGCGGCCTGCGGGATCTGGGGCGGGGCGCCAAGCGCCGAAAAGTTTGCTGGCTCCCGCCCGCCGTGGGCTGGGTGGTCGCCAGCACCTCCGCCACCCCCAGGTGCCCGAGACCTCCGTTCCCCTGCCTAGGCGGGCGGCGGGGCCCTGCCGGGACGGGCGGGTCGCTGGGCTGACGGTAAGGCCCAAGCGCCTGCGAAGCTGCGCCTCAAGAGGCAGCCCGCGACCCCGCCGGCATCCACTGCCGAAGCAGCCTAGAAGGGCCCGATCTCGCCGCGATCGCGGAAGCTAAGCAGGGTCGGGCCTGGTTAGAACTTGGATGGGAGACCTCTAGGGAAGACCGGGTGCTCCAGGCGTTTTGCCTCCCGCTCCGCCTTCCCCTCTTGTCGCTCGCGGCGTTCGCGGCTCTCTCCGCCCCCGCCCGGCACAGCTGCAAGCCCCACCTCCTCAGGCCCCTCCCACCACAGCCAGCGTCTGATGGGGCGCTCCCCGCCTGCCTGAGCGGCCAGGCGGCCAGAAGGCGTCCCTGGAAGGCAGAGGCACACCAGACGCTCCGGGCGTGGCCTGACGGGAACCAGACGTGGCCGCGGACCCGGGGGCCGTCCGTGCGGCCCGCGAGCCCCTCGACCTGCACCTGGCCGCCCCCCACTGCAGCCCAGCCCCGGCGCCGCCACCTGTCTGCCGGGCTGGCTCTCCACAGCTCCATACGGAAAAAGCCGCCCCTCCGCCGTTTCGCCATGGCCCGGGGCGGGAGCGGGATCGAGGGCCCGGGCCGCTTCCCCGGGCCTGCCGGCCACCTGGGGCGGGGTCCTGAGCTCGGACGGTGGCGTGGGGGCGAGGGTGCCGTGGCTGGGTCTTAGGGGCCGTGCCAACTCAATGGTGGCTCCCAGTGGCTTCGGGCCAGCTTCTGTCGGGCAGGAGGGCCGGCCCGGTCTGCGTCTGAGCTGCGCCTAGCGCAGCGTGGGCGGGCAGGTGGGATGCCCAAGGGCCCGCGGTCCCCGGGCCCGGAAGCCTCCTGGGCCACTTCCCCGTGAGCGGCCTGCGGGATCTGGGGCGGGGCGCCAAGCGCCGAAAAGTTTGCTGGCTCCCGCCCGCCCTGGGCTGGGTGGTCGCCAGCACCTCCGCCACCCCCAGGTGCCCGAGACCTCCGTTCCCCTGCCTAGGCGGGCGGCGGGGCCCTGCCGGGACGGGCGGGCCGCTGGGCTGACGGTAAGGCCCAAGCGCCTGCGAAGCTGCGCCTCAAGAGGCAGCCCGCGACCCCGCCGGCATCCACTGCCGAAGCAGCCTAGAAGGGCCCGATCTCGCCGCGATCGCGGAAGCTAAGCAGGGTCGGGCCTGGTTAGAACTTGGATGGGAGACCTCTAGGGAAGACCGGGTGCTCCAGGCGTTTTGCCTCCCGCTCCGCCTTCTCCTCTTGTCGCTCGCGGCGTTCGCGGCTCTCTCCGCCCCCGCCCGGCACAGCTGCAAGCCCCACCTCCTCAGGCCCCTCCCACCACAGCCAGCGTCTGATGGGGCGCTCCCCGCCTGCCTGAGCGGCCAGGCGGCCAGAAGGCGTCCCTGGAATGCAGAGGCACACCAGACGCTCCGGGCGTGGCCTGACGGGAACCAGACGTGGCCGCGGACCCGGGGGCCGTCCGTGCGGCCCGCGAGCCCCTCGACCTGCACCTGGCCGCCCCCCACTGCAGCCCAGCCCCGGCGCCGCCACCTGTCTGCCGGGCTGGCTCTCCACAGCTCCATACGGAAAAAGCCGCCCCTCCGCCGTTTCGCCATGGCCCGGGGCGGGAGCGGGATCGAGGGCCCGGGCCGCTTCCCCGGGCCTGCCGGCCACCTGGGGCGGGGTCCTGAGCTCGGACGGTGGCGTGGGGGCGAGGGTGCCGTGGCTGGGTCTTAGGGGCCGTGCCAACTCAATGGTGGCTCCCAGTGGCTTCGGGCCAGCTTCTGTCGGGCAGGAGGGCCGGCCCGGTCTGCGTCTGAGCTGCGCCTAGCGCAGCGTGGGCGGGCAGGTGGGATGCCCAAGGGCCCGCGGTCCCCGGGCCCGGAAGCCTCCTGGGCCACTTCCCCGTGAGCGGCCTGCGGGATCTGGGGCGGGGCGCCAAGCGCCGAAAAGTTTGCTGGCTCCCGCCCGCCCTGGGCTGGGTGGTCGCCAGCACCTCCGCCACCCCCAGGTGCCCGAGACCTCCGTTCCCCTGCCTAGGCGGGCGGCGGGGCCCTGCCGGGACGGGCGGGCCGCTGGGCTGACGGTAAGGCCCAAGCGCCTGCGAAGCTGCGCCTCAAGAGGCAGCCCGCGACCCCGCCGGCATCCACTGCCGAAGCAGCCTAGAAGGGCCCGATCTCGCCGCGATCGCGGAAGCTAAGCAGGGTCGGGCCTGGTTAGAACTTGGATGGGAGACCTCTAGGGAAGACCGGGTGCTCCAGGCGTTTTGCCTCCCGCTCCGCCTTCTCCTCTTGTCGCTCGCGGCGTTCGCGGCTCTCTCCGCCCCCGCCCGGCACAGCTGCAAGCCCCACCTCCTCAGGCCCCTCCCACCACAGCCAGCGTCTGATGGGGCGCTCCCCGCCTGCCTGAGCGGCCAGGCGGCCAGAAGGCGTCCCTGGAAGGCAGAGGCACACCAGACGCTCCGGGCGTGGCCTGACGGGAACCAGACGTGGCCGCGGACCCGGGGGCCGTCCGTGCGGCCCGCGAGCCCCTCGACCTGCACCTGGCCGCCCCCCACTGCAGCCCAGCCCCGGCGCCGCCACCTGTCTGCCGGGCTGGCTCTCCACAGCTCCATACGGAAAAAGCCGCCCCTCCGCCGTTTCGCCATGGCCCGGGGCGGGAGCGGGATCGAGGGCCCGGGCCGCTTCCCCGGGCCTGCCGGCCACCTGGGGCGGGGTCCTGAGCTCGGACGGTGGCGTGGGGGCGAGGGTGCCGTGGCTGGGTCTTAGGGGCCGTGCCAACTCAATGGTGGCTCCCAGTGGCTTCGGGCCAGCTTCTGTCGGGCAGGAGGGCCGGCCCGGTCTGCGTCTGAGCTGCGCCTAGCGCAGCGTGGGCGGGCAGGTGGGATGCCCAAGGGCCCGCGGTCCCCGGGCCCGGAAGCCTCCTGGGCCACTTCCCCGTGAGCGGCCTGCGGGATCTGGGGCGGGGCGCCAAGCGCCGAAAAGTTTGCTGGCTCCCGCCCGCCCTGGGCTGGGTGGTCGCCAGCACCTCCGCCACCCCCAGGTGCCCGAGACCTCCGTTCCCCTGCCTAGGCGGGCGGCGGGGCCCTGCCGGGACGGGCGGGCCGCTGGGCTGACGGTAAGGCCCAAGCGCCTGCGAAGCTGCGCCTCAAGAGGCAGCCCGCGACCCCGCCGGCATCCACTGCCGAAGCAGCCTAGAAGGGCCCGATCTCGCCGCGATCGCGGAAGCTAAGCAGGGTCGGGCCTGGTTAGAACTTGGATGGGAGACCTCTAGGGAAGACCGGGTGCTCCAGGCGTTTTGCCTCCCGCTCCGCCTTCTCCTCTTGTCGCTCGCGGCGTTCGCGGCTCTCTCCGCCCCCGCCCGGCACAGCTGCAAGCCCCACCTCCTCAGGCCCCTCCCACCACAGCCAGCGTCTGATGGGGCGCTCCCCGCCTGCCTGAGCGGCCAGGCGGCCAGAAGGCGTCCCTGGAAGGCAGAGGCACACCAGACGCTCTGGGCGTGGCCTGACGGGAACCAGACGTGGCCGCGGACCCGGGGGCCGTCCGTGCGGCCCGCGAGCCCCTCGACCTGCACCTGGCCGCCCCCCACTGCAGCCCAGCCCCGGCGCCGCCACCTGTCTGCCGGGCTGGCTCTCCACAGCTCCATACGGAAAAAGCCGCCCCTCCGCCGTTTCGCCATGGCCCGGGGCGGGAGCGGGATCGAGGGCCCGGGCCGCTTCCCCGGGCCTGCCGGCCACCTGGGGCGGGGTCCTGAGCTCGGACGGTGGCGTGGGGGCGAGGGTGCCGTGGCTGGGTCTTAGGGGCCGTGCCAACTCAATGGTGGCTCCCAGTGGCTTCGGGCCAGCTTCTGTCGGGCAGGAGGGCCGGCCCGGTCTGCGTCTGAGCTGCGCCTAGCGCAGCGTGGGCAGGCAGGTGGGATGCCCAAGGGCCCGCGGTCCCCGGGCCCGGAAGCCTCCTGGGCCACTTCCCCGTGAGCGGCCTGCGGGATCTGGGGCGGGGCGCCAAGCGCCGAAAAGTTTGCTGGCTCCCGCCCGCCCTGGGCTGGGTGGTCGCCAGCACCTCCGCCACCCCCAGGTGCCCGAGACCTCCGTTCCCCTGCCTAGGTGGGCGGCGGGGCCCTGCCGGGACGGGCGGGCCGCTGGGCTGACGGTAAGGCCCAAGCGCCTGCGAAGCTGCGCCTCAAGAGGCAGCCCGCGACCCCGCCGGCATCCACTGCCGAAGCAGCCTAGAAGGGCCCGATCTCGCCGCGATCGCGGAAGCTAAGCAGGGTCGGGCCTGGTTAGAACTTGGATGGGAGACCTCTAGGGAAGACCGGGTGCTCCAGGCGTTTTGCCTCCCGCTCCGCCTTCTCCTCTTGTCGCTCGCGGCGTTGGCGGCTCTCTCCGCCCCCGCCCGGCACAGCTGCAAGCCCCACCTCCTCAGGCCCCTCCCACCACAGCCAGCGTCTGATGGGGCGCTCCCCGCCTGCCTGAGCGGCCAGGCGGCCAGAAGGCGTCCCTGGAAGGCAGAGGCACACCAGACGCTCCGGGCGTGGCCTGACGGGAACCAGACGTGGCCGCGGACCCGGGGGCCGTCCGTGCGGCCCGCGAGCCCCTCGACCTGCACCTGGCCGCCCCCCACTGCAGCCCAGCCCCGGCGCCGCCACCTGTCTGCCGGGCTGGCTCTCCACAGCTCCATACGGAAAAAGCCGCCCCTCCGCCGTTTCGCCATGGCCCGGGGCGGGAGCGGGATCGAGGGCCCGGGCCGCTTCCCCGGGCCTGCCGGCCACCTGGGGCGGGGTCCTGAGCTCGGACGGTGGCGTGGGGGCGAGGGTGGCGTGGCTGGGTCTTAGGGGCCGTGCCAACTCAATGGTGGCTCCCAGTGGCTTCGGGCCAGCTTCTGTCGGGCAGGAGGGCCGGCCCGGTCTGCGTCTGAGCTGCGCCTAGCGCAGCGTGGGCGGGCAGGTGGGATGCCCAAGGGCCCGCGGTCCCCGGGCCCGGAAGCCTCCTGGGCCACTTCCCCGTGAGCGGCCTGCGGGATCTGGGGCGGGGCGCCAAGCGCCGAAAAGTTTGCTGGCTCCCGCCCGCCCTGGGCTGGGTGGTCGCCAGCACCTCCGCCACCCCCAGGTGCCCGAGACCTCCGTTCCCCTGCCTAGGCGGGCGGCGGGGCCCTGCCGGGACGGGCGGGCCGCTGGGCTGACGGTAAGGCCCAAGCGCCTGCGAAGCTGCGCCTCAAGAGGCAGCCCGCGACCCCGCCGGCATCCACTGCCGAAGCAGCCTAGAAGGGCCCGATCTCGCCGCGATCGCGGAAGCTAAGCAGGGTCGGGCCTGGTTAGAACTTGGATGGGAGACCTCTAGGGAAGACCGGGTGCTCCAGGCGTTTTGCCTCCCGCTCCGCCTTCTCCTCTTGTCGCTCGCGGCGTTCGCGGCTCTCTCCGCCCCCGCCCGGCACAGCTGCAAGCCCCACCTCCTCAGGCCCCTCCCACCACAGCCAGCGTCTGATGGGGCGCTCCCCGCCTGCCTGAGCGGCCAGGCGGCCAGAAGGCGTCCCTGGAAGGCAGAGGCACGCCAGACGCTCCGGGCGTGGCCTGACGGGAACCAGACGTGGCCGCGGACCCGGGGGCCGTCCGTGCGGCCCGCGAGCCCCTCGACCTGCACCTGGCCGCCCCCCACTGCAGCCCAGCCCCGGCGCCGCCACCTGTCTGCCGGGCTGGCTCTCCACAGCTCCATACGGAAAAAGCCGCCCCTCCGCCGTTTCGCCATGGCCCGGGGCGGGAGCGGGATCGAGGGCCCGGGCCGCTTCCCCGGGCCTGCCGGCCACCTGGGGCGGGGTCCTGAGCTCGGACGGTGGCGTGGGGGCGAGGGTGGCGTGGCTGGGTCTTAGGGGCCGTGCCAACTCAATGGT
Source organism: Grampus griseus (assembly GCF_964374135.1). Lineage (NCBI taxonomy): Eukaryota > Metazoa > Chordata > Mammalia > Artiodactyla > Delphinidae > Grampus > Grampus griseus. The sequence continues at coordinate 43,427 of NW_028132888.1, forward strand.
GGCTCCCAGTGGCTTCGGGCCAGCTTCTGTCGGGCAGGAGGGCCGGCCCGGTCTGCGTCTGAGCTGCGCCTAGCGCAGCGTGGGCGGGCAGGTGGGATGCCCAAGGGCCCGCGGTCCCCGGGCCCGGAAGCCTCCTGGGCCACTTCCCCGTGAGCGGCCTGCGGGATCTGGGGCGGGGCGCCAAGCGCCGAAAAGTTTGCTGGCTCCCGCCCGCCCTGGGCTGGGTGGTCGCCAGCACCTCCGCCACCCCCAGGTGCCCGAGACCTCCGTTCCCCTGCCTAGGCGGGCGGCGGGGCCCTGCCGGGACGGGCGGGCCGCTGGGCTGACGGTAAGGCCCAAGCGCCTGCGAAGCTGCGCCTCAAGAGGCAGCCCGCGACCCCGCCGGCATCCACTGCCGAAGCAGCCTAGAAGGGCCCGATCTCGCCGCGATCGCGGAAGCTAAGCAGGGTCGGGCCTGGTTAGAACTTGGATGGGAGACCTCTAGGGAAGACCGGGTGCTCCAGGCGTTTTGCCTCCCGCTCCGCCTTCTCCTCTTGTCGCTCGCGGCGTTGGCGGCTCTCTCCGCCCCCGCCCGGCACAGCTGCAAGCCCCACCTCCTCAGGCCCCTCCCACCACAGCCAGCGTCTGATGGGGCGCTCCCCGCCTGCCTGAGCGGCCAGGCGGCCAGAAGGCGTCCCTGGAAGGCAGAGGCACGCCAGACGCTCCGGGCGTGGCCTGACGGGAACCAGACGTGGCCGCGGACCCGGGGGCCGTCCGTGCGGCCCGCGAGCCCCTCGACCTGCACCTGGCCGCCCCCCACTGCAGCCCAGCCCCGGCGCCGCCACCTGTCTGCCGGGCTGGCTCTCCACAGCTCCATACGGAAAAAGCCGCCCCTCCGCCGTTTCGCCATGGCCCGGGGCGGGAGCGGGATCGAGGGCCCGGGCCGCTTCCCCGGGCCTGCCGGCCACCTGGGGCGGGGTCCTGAGCTCGGACGGTGGCGTGGGGGCGAGGGTGGCGTGGCTGGGTCTTAGGGGCCGTGCCAACTCAATGGTGGCTCCCAGTGGCTTCGGGCCAGCTTCTGTCGGGCAGGAGGGCCGGCCCGGTCTGCGTCTGAGCTGCGCCTAGCGCAGCGTGGGCGGGCAGGTGGGATGCCCAAGGGCCCGCGGTCCCCGGGCCCGGAAGCCTCCTGGGCCACTTCCCCGTGAGCGGCCTGCGGGATCTGGGGCGGGGCGCCAAGCGCCGAAAAGTTTGCTGGCTCCCGCCCGCCCTGGGCTGGGTGGTCGCCAGCACCTCCGCCACCCCCAGGTGCCCGAGACCTCCGTTCCCCTGCCTAGGCGGGCGGCGGGGCCCTGCCGGGACGGGCGGGCCGCTGGGCTGACGGTAAGGCCCAAGCGCCTGCGAAGCTGCGCCTCAAGAGGCAGCCCGCGACCCCGCCGGCATCCACTGCCGAAGCAGCCTAGAAGGGCCCGATCTCGCCGCGATCGCGGAAGCTAAGCAGGGTCGGGCCTGGTTAGAACTTGGATGGGAGACCTCTAGGGAAGACCGGGTGCTCCAGGCGTTTTGCCTCCCGCTCCGCCTTCTCCTCTTGTCGCTCGCGGCGTTCGCGGCTCTCTCCGCCCCCGCCCGGCACAGCTGCAAGCCCCACCTCCTCAGGCCCCTCCCACCACAGCCAGCGTCTGATGGGGCGCTCCCCGCCTGCCTGAGCGGCCAGGCGGCCAGAAGGCGTCCCTGGAAGGCAGAGGCACGCCAGACGCTCCGGGCGTGGCCTGACGGGAACCAGACGTGGCCGCGGACCCGGGGGCCGTCCGTGCGGCCCGCGAGCCCCTCGACCTGCACCTGGCCGCCCCCCACTGCAGCCCAGCCCCGGCGCCGCCACCTGTCTGCCGGGCTGGCTCTCCACAGCTCCATACGGAAAAAGCCGCCCCTCCGCCGTTTCGCCATGGCCCGGGGCGGGAGCGGGATCGAGGGCCCGGGCCGCTTCCCCGGGCCTGCCGGCCACCTGGGGCGGGGTCCTGAGCTCGGACGGTGGCGTGGGGGCGAGGGTGGCGTGGCTGGGTCTTAGGGGCCGTGCCAACTCAATGGTGGCTCCCAGTGGCTTCGGGCCAGCTTCTGTCGGGCAGGAGGGCCGGCCCGGTCTGCGTCTGAGCTGCGCCTAGCGCAGCGTGGGCGGGCAGGTGGGATGCCCAAGGGCCCGCGGTCCCCGGGCCCGGAAGCCTCCTGGGCCACTTCCCCGTGAGCGGCCTGCGGGATCTGGGGCGGGGCGCCAAGCGCCGAAAAGTTTGCTGGCTCCCGCCCGCCCTGGGCTGGGTGGTCGCCAGCACCTCCGCCACCCCCAGGTGCCCGAGACCTCCGTTCCCCTGCCTAGGCGGGCGGCGGGGCCCTGCCGGGACGGGCGGGCCGCTGGGCTGACGGTAAGGCCCAAGCGCCTGCGAAGCTGCGCCTCAAGAGGCAGCCCGCGACCCCGGCGGCATCCACTGCCGAAGCAGCCTAGAAGGGCCCGATCTCGCCGCGATCGCGGAAGCTAAGCAGGGTCGGGCCTGGTTAGAACTTGGATGGGAGACCTCTAGGGAAGACCGGGTGCTCCAGGCGTTTTGCCTCCCGCTCCGCCTTCTCCTCTTGTCGCTCGCGGCGTTCGCGGCTCTCTCCGCCCCCGCCCGGCACAGCTGCAAGCCCCACCTCCTCAGGCCCCTCCCACCACAGCCAGCGTCTGATGGGGCGCTCCCCGCCTGCCTGAGCGGCCAGGCGGCCAGAAGGCGTCCCTGGAAGGCAGAGGCACGCCAGACGCTCCGGGCGTGGCCTGACGGGAACCAGACGTGGCCGCGGACCCGGGGGCCGTCCGTGCGGCCCGCGAGCCCCTCGACCTGCACCTGGCCGCCCCCCACTGCAGCCCAGCCCCGGCGCCGCCACCTGTCTGCCGGGCTGGCTCTCCACAGCTCCATACGGAAAAAGCCGCCCCTCCGCCGTTTCGCCATGGCCCGGGGCGGGAGCGGGATCGAGGGCCCGGGCCGCTTCCCCGGGCCTGCCGGCCACCTGGGGCGGGGTCCTGAGCTCGGACGGTGGCGTGGGGGCGAGGGTGGCGTGGCTGGGTCTTAGGGGCCGTGCCAACTCAATGGTGGCTCCCAGTGGCTTCGGGCCAGCTTCTGTCGGGCAGGAGGGCCGGCCCGGTCTGCGTCTGAGCTGCGCCTAGCGCAGCGTGGGCGGGCAGGTGGGATGCCCAAGGGCCCGCGGTCCCCGGGCCCGGAAGCCTCCTGGGCCACTTCCCCGTGAGCGGCCTGCGGGATCTGGGGCGGGGCGCCAAGCGCCGAAAAGTTTGCTGGCTCCCGCCCGCCCTGGGCTGGGTGGTCGCCAGCACCTCCGCCACCCCCAGGTGCCCGAGACCTCCGTTCCCCTGCCTAGGCGGGCGGCGGGGCCCTGCCGGGACGGGCGGGCCGCTGGGCTGACGGTAAGGCCCAAGCGCCTGCGAAGCTGCGCCTCAAGAGGCAGCCCGCGACCCCGCCGGCATCCACTGCCGAAGCAGCCTAGAAGGGCCCGATCTCGCCGCGATCGCGGAAGCTAAGCAGGGTCGGGCCTGGTTAGAACTTGGATGGGAGACCTCTAGGGAAGACCGGGTGCTCCAGGCGTTTTGCCTCCCGCTCCGCCTTCTCCTCTTGTCGCTCGCGGCGTTGGCGGCTCTCTCCGCCCCCGCCCGGCACAGCTGCAAGCCCCACCTCCTCAGGCCCCTCCCACCACAGCCAGCGTCTGATGGGGCGCTCCCCGCCTGCCTGAGCGGCCAGGCGGCCAGAAGGCGTCCCTGGAAGGCAGAGGCACGCCAGACGCTCCGGGCGTGGCCTGACGGGAACCAGACGTGGCCGCGGACCCGGGCGCCGTCCGTGCGGCCCGCGAGCCCCTCGACCTGCACCTGGCCGCCCCCCACTGCAGCCCAGCCCCGGCGCCGCCACCTGTCTGCCGGGCTGGCTCTCCACAGCTCCATACGGAAAAAGCCGCCCCTCCGCCGTTTCGCCATGGCCCGGGGCGGGAGCGGGATCGAGGGCCCGGGCCGCTTCCCCGGGCCTGCCGGCCACCTGGGGCGGGGTCCTGAGCTCGGACGGTGGCGTGGGGGCGAGGGTGGCGTGGCTGGGTCTTAGGGGCCGTGCCAACTCAATGGTGGCTCCCAGTGGCTTCGGGCCAGCTTCTGTCGGGCAGGAGGGCCGGCCCGGTCTGCGTCTGAGCTGCGCCTAGCGCAGCGTGGGCGGGCAGGTGGGATGCCCAAGGGCCCGCGGTCCCCGGGCCCGGAAGCCTCCTGGGCCACTTCCCCGTGAGCGGCCTGCGGGATCTGGGGCGGGGCGCCAAGCGCCGAAAAGTTTGCTGGCTCCCGCCCGCCCTGGGCTGGGTGGTCGCCAGCACCTCCGCCACCCCCAGGTGCCCGAGACCTCCGTTCCCCTGCCTAGGCGGGCGGCGGGGCCCTGCCGGGACGGGCGGGCCGCTGGGCTGACGGTAAGGCCCAAGCGCCTGCGAAGCTGCGCCTCAAGAGGCAGCCCGCGACCCCGCCGGCATCCACTGCCGAAGCAGCCTAGAAGGGCCCGATCTCGCCGCGATCGCGGAAGCTAAGCAGGGTCGGGCCTGGTTAGAACTTGGATGGGAGACCTCTAGGGAAGACCGGGTGCTCCAGGCGTTTTGCCTCCCGCTCCGCCTTCTCCTCTTGTCGCTCGCGGCGTTCGCGGCTCTCTCCGCCCCCGCCCGGCACAGCTGCAAGCCCCACCTCCTCAGGCCCCTCCCACCACAGCCAGCGTCTGATGGGGCGCTCCCCGCCTGCCTGAGCGGCCAGGCGGCCAGAAGGCGTCCCTGGAAGGCAGAGGCACACCAGACGCTCCGGGCGTGGCCTGACGGGAACCAGACGTGGCCGCGGACCCGGGGGCCGTCCGTGCGGCCCGCGAGCCCCTCGACCTGCACCTGGCCGCCCCCCACTGCAGCCCAGCCCCGGCGCCGCCACCTGTCTGCCGGGCTGGCTCTCCACAGCTCCATACGGAAAAAGCCGCCCCTCCGCCGTTTCGCCATGGCCCGGGGCGGGAGCGGGATCGAGGGCCCGGGCCGCTTCCCCGGGCCTGCCGGCCACCTGGGGCGGGGTCCTGAGCTCGGACGGTGGCGTGGGGGCGAGGGTGGCGTGGCTGGGTCTTAGGGGCCGTGCCAACTCAATGGTGGCTCCCAGTGGCTTCGGGCCAGCTTCTGTCGGGCAGGAGGGCCGGCCCGGTCTGCGTCTGAGCTGCGCCTAGCGCAGCGTGGGCGGGCAGGTGGGATGCCCAAGGGCCCGCGGTCCCCGGGCCCGGAAGCCTCCTGGGCCACTTCCCCGTGAGCGGCCTGCGGGATCTGGGGCGGGGCGCCAAGCGCCGAAAAGTTTGCTGGCTCCCGCCCGCCCTGGGCTGGGTGGTCGCCAGCACCTCCGCCACCCCCAGGTGCCCGAGACCTCCGTTCCCCTGCCTAGGCGGGCGGCGGGGCCCTGCCGGGACGGGCGGGCCGCTGGGCTGACGGTAAGGCCCAAGCGCCTGCGAAGCTGCGCCTCAAGAGGCAGCCCGCGACCCCGCCGGCATCCACTGCCGAAGCAGCCTAGAAGGGCCCGATCTCGCCGCGATCGCGGAAGCTAAGCAGGGTCGGGCCTGGTTAGAACTTGGATGGGAGACCTCTAGGGAAGACCGGGTGCTCCAGGCGTTTTGCCTCCCGCTCCGCCTTCTCCTCTTGTCGCTCGCGGCGTTCGCGGCTCTCTCCGCCCCCGCCCGGCACAGCTGCAAGCCCCACCTCCTCAGGCCCCTCCCACCACAGCCAGCGTCTGATGGGGCGCTCCCCGCCTGCCTGAGCGGCCAGGCGGCCAGAAGGCGTCCCTGGAAGGCAGAGGCACGCCAGACGCTCCGGGCGTGGCCTGACGGGAACCAGACGTGGCCGCGGACCCGGGGGCCGTCCGTGCGGCCCGCGAGCCCCTCGACCTGCACCTGGCCGCCCCCCACTGCAGCCCAGCCCCGGCGCCGCCACCTGTCTGCCGGGCTGGCTCTCCACAGCTCCATACGGAAAAAGCCGCCCCTCCGCCGTTTCGCCATGGCCCGGGGCGGGAGCGGGATCGAGGGCCCGGGCCGCTTCCCCGGGCCTGCCGGCCACCTGGGGCGGGGTCCTGAGCTCGGACGGTGGCGTGGGGGCGAGGGTGGCGTGGCTGGGTCTTAGGGGCCGTGCCAACTCAATGGTGGCTCCCAGTGGCTTCGGGCCAGCTTCTGTCGGGCAGGAGGGCCGGCCCGGTCTGCGTCTGAGCTGCGCCTAGCGCAGCGTGGGCGGGCAGGTGGGATGCCCAAGGGCCCGCGGTCCCCGGGCCCGGAAGCCTCCTGGGCCACTTCCCCGTGAGCGGCCTGCGGGATCTGGGGCGGGGCGCCAAGCGCCGAAAAGTTTGCTGGCTCCCGCCCGCCCTGGGCTGGGTGGTCGCCAGCACCTCCGCCACCCCCAGGTGCCCGAGACCTCCGTTCCCCTGCCTAGGCGGGCGGCGGGGCCCTGCCGGGACGGGCGGGCCGCTGGGCTGACGGTAAGGCCCAAGCGCCTGCGAAGCTGCGCCTCAAGAGGCAGCCCGCGACCCCGCCGGCATCCACTGCCGAAGCAGCCTAGAAGGGCCCGATCTCGCCGCGATCGCGGAAGCTAAGCAGGGTCGGGCCTGGTTAGAACTTGGATGGGAGACCTCTAGGGAAGACCGGGTGCTCCAGGCGTTTTGCCTCCCGCTCCGCCTTCTCCTCTTGTCGCTCGCGGCGTTCGCGGCTCTCTCCGCCCCCGCCCGGCACAGCTGCAAGCCCCACCTCCTCAGGCCCCTCCCACCACAGCCAGCGTCTGATGGGGCGCTCCCCGCCTGCCTGAGCGGCCAGGCGGCCAGAAGGCGTCCCTGGAAGGCAGAGGCACGCCAGACGCTCCGGGCGTGGCCTGACGGGAACCAGACGTGGCCGCGGACCCGGGCGCCGTCCGTGCGGCCCGCGAGCCCCTCGACCTGCACCTGGCCGCCCCCCACTGCAGCCCAGCCCCGGCGCCGCCACCTGTCTGCCGGGCTGGCTCTCCACAGCTCCATACGGAAAAAGCCGCCCCTCCGCCGTTTCGCCATGGCCCGGGGCGGGAGCGGGATCGAGGGCCCGGGCCGCTTCCCCGGGCCTGCCGGCCACCTGGGGCGGGGTCCTGAGCTCGGACGGTGGCGTGGGGGCGAGGGTGGCGTGGCTGGGTCTTAGGGGCCGTGCCAACTCAATGGTGGCTCCCAGTGGCTTCGGGCCAGCTTCTGTCGGGCAGGAGGGCCGGCCCGGTCTGCGTCTGAGCTGCGCCTAGCGCAGCGTGGGCGGGCAGGTGGGATGCCCAAGGGCCCGCGGTCCCCGGGCCCGGAAGCCTCCTGGGCCACTTCCCCGTGAGCGGCCTGCGGGATCTGGGGCGGGGCGCCAAGCGCCGAAAAGTTTGCTGGCTCCCGCCCGCCCTGGGCTGGGTGGTCGCCAGCACCTCCGCCACCCCCAGGTGCCCGAGACCTCCGTTCCCCTGCCTAGGCGGGCGGCGGGGCCCTGCCGGGACGGGCGGGCCGCTGGGCTGACGGTAAGGCCCAAGCGCCTGCGAAGCTGCGCCTCAAGAGGCAGCCCGCGACCCCGCCGGCATCCACTGCCGAAGCAGCCTAGAAGGGCCCGATCTCGCCGCGATCGCGGAAGCTAAGCAGGGTCGGGCCTGGTTAGAACTTGGATGGGAGACCTCTAGGGAAGACCGGGTGCTCCAGGCGTTTTGCCTCCCGCTCCGCCTTCTCCTCTTGTCGCTCGCGGCGTTCGCGGCTCTCTCCGCCCCCGCCCGGCACAGCTGCAAGCCCCACCTCCTCAGGCCCCTCCCACCACAGCCAGCGTCTGATGGGGCGCTCCCCGCCTGCCTGAGCGGCCAGGCGGCCAGAAGGCGTCCCTGGAAGGCAGAGGCACACCAGACGCTCCGGGCGTGGCCTGACGGGAACCAGACGTGGCCGCGGACCCGGGGGCCGTCCGTGCGGCCCGCGAGCCCCTCGACCTGCACCTGGCCGCCCCCCACTGCAGCCCAGCCCCGGCGCCGCCACCTGTCTGCCGGGCTGGCTCTCCACAGCTCCATACGGAAAAAGCCGCCCCTCCGCCGTTTCGCCATGGCCCGGGGCGGGAGCGGGATCGAGGGCCCGGGCCGCTTCCCCGGGCCTGCCGGCCACCTGGGGCGGGGTCCTGAGCTCGGACGGTGGCGTGGGGGCGAGGGTGGCGTGGCTGGGTCTTAGGGGCCGTGCCAACTCAATGGTGGCTCCCAGTGGCTTCGGGCCAGCTTCTGTCGGGCAGGAGGGCCGGCCCGGTCTGCGTCTGAGCTGCGCCTAGCGCAGCGTGGGCGGGCAGGTGGGATGCCCAAGGGCCCGCGGTCCCCGGGCCCGGAAGCCTCCTGGGCCACTTCCCCGTGAGCGGCCTGCGGGATCTGGGGCGGGGCGCCAAGCGCCGAAAAGTTTGCTGGCTCCCGCCCGCCCTGGGCTGGGTGGTCGCCAGCACCTCCGCCACCCCCAGGTGCCCGAGACCTCCGTTCCCCTGCCTAGGCGGGCGGCGGGGCCCTGCCGGGACGGGCGGGCCGCTGGGCTGACGGTAAGGCCCAAGCGCCTGCGAAGCTGCGCCTCAAGAGGCAGCCCGCGACCCCGCCGGCATCCACTGCCGAAGCAGCCTAGAAGGGCCCGATCTCGCCGCGATCGCGGAAGCTAAGCAGGGTCGGGCCTGGTTAGAACTTGGATGGGAGACCTCTAGGGAAGACCGGGTGCTCCAGGCGTTTTGCCTCCCGCTCCGCCTTCTCCTCTTGTCGCTCGCGGCGTTCGCGGCTCTCTCCGCCCCCGCCCGGCACAGCTGCAAGCCCCACCTCCTCAGGCCCCTCCCACCACAGCCAGCGTCTGATGGGGCGCTCCCCGCCTGCCTGAGCGGCCAGGCGGCCAGAAGGCGTCCCTGGAAGGCAGAGGCACGCCAGACGCTCCGGGCGTGGCCTGACGGGAACCAGACGTGGCCGCGGACCCGGGGGCCGTCCGTGCGGCCCGCGAGCCCCTCGACCTGCACCTGGCCGCCCCCCACTGCAGCCCAGCCCCGGCGCCGCCACCTGTCTGCCGGGCTGGCTCTCCACAGCTCCATACGGAAAAAGCCGCCCCTCCGCCGTTTCGCCATGGCCCGGGGCGGGAGCGGGATCGAGGGCCCGGGCCGCTTCCCCGGGCCTGCCGGCCACCTGGGGCGGGGTCCTGAGCTCGGACGGTGGCGTGGGGGCGAGGGTGGCGTGGCTGGGTCTTAGGGGCCGTGCCAACTCAATGGTGGCTCCCAGTGGCTTCGGGCCAGCTTCTGTCGGGCAGGAGGGCCGGCCCGGTCTGCGTCTGAGCTGCGCCTAGCGCAGCGTGGGCGGGCAGGTGGGATGCCCAAGGGCCCGCGGTCCCCGGGCCCGGAAGCCTCCTGGGCCACTTCCCCGTGAGCGGCCTGCGGGATCTGGGGCGGGGCGCCAAGCGCCGAAAAGTTTGCTGGCTCCCGCCCGCCCTGGGCTGGGTGGTCGCCAGCACCTCCGCCACCCCCAGGTGCCCGAGACCTCCGTTCCCCTGCCTAGGCGGGCGGCGGGGCCCTGCCGGGACGGGCGGGCCGCTGGGCTGACGGTAAGGCCCAAGCGCCTGCGAAGCTGCGCCTCAAGAGGCAGCCCGCGACCCCGCCGGCATCCACTGCCGAAGCAGCCTAGAAGGGCCCGATCTCGCCGCGATCGCGGAAGCTAAGCAGGGTCGGGCCTGGTTAGAACTTGGATGGGAGACCTCTAGGGAAGACCGGGTGCTCCAGGCGTTTTGCCTCCCGCTCCGCCTTCTCCTCTTGTCGCTCGCGGCGTTGGCGGCTCTCTCCGCCCCCGCCCGGCACAGCTGCAAGCCCCACCTCCTCAGGCCCCTCCCACCACAGCCAGCGTCTGATGGGGCGCTCCCCGCCTGCCTGAGCGGCCAGGCGGCCAGAAGGCGTCCCTGGAAGGCAGAGGCACGCCAGACACTCCGGGCGTGGCCTGACGGGAACCAGACGTGGCCGCGGACCCGGGCGCCGTCCGTGCGGCCCGCGAGCCCCTCGACCTGCACCTGGCCGCCCCCCACTGCAGCCCAGCCCCGGCGCCGCCACCTGTCTGCCGGGCTGGCTCTCCACAGCTCCATACGGAAAAAGCCGCCCCTCCGCCGTTTCGCCATGGCCCGGGGCGGGAGCGGGATCGAGGGCCCGGGCCGCTTCCCCGGGCCTGCCGGCCACCTGGGGCGGGGTCCTGAGCTCGGACGGTGGCGTGGGGGCGAGGGTGGCGTGGCTGGGTCTTAGGGGCCGTGCCAACTCAATGGTGGCTCCCAGTGGCTTCGGGCCAGCTTCTGTCGGGCAGGAGGGCCGGCCCGGTCTGCGTCTGAGCTGCGCCTAGCGCAGCGTGGGCGGGCAGGTGGGATGCCCAAGGGCCCGCGGTCCCCGGGCCCGGAAGCCTCCTGGGCCACTTCCCCGTGAGCGGCCTGCGGGATCTGGGGCGGGGCGCCAAGCGCCGAAAAGTTTGCTGGCTCCCGCCCGCCCTGGGCTGGGTGGTCGCCAGCACCTCCGCCACCCCCAGGTGCCCGAGACCTCCGTTCCCCTGCCTAGGCGGGCGGCGGGGCCCTGCCGGGACGGGCGGGCCGCTGGGCTGACGGTAAGGCCCAAGCGCCTGCGAAGCTGCGCCTCAAGAGGCAGCCCGCGACCCCGCCGGCATCCACTGCCGAAGCAGCCTAGAAGGGCCCGATCTCGCCGCGATCGCGGAAGCTAAGCAGGGTCGGGCCTGGTTAGAACTTGGATGGGAGACCTCTAGGGAAGACCGGGTGCTCCAGGCGTTTTGCCTCCCGCTCCGCCTTCTCCTCTTGTCGCTCGCGGCGTTCGCGGCTCTCTCCGCCCCCGCCCGGCACAGCTGCAAGCCCCACCTCCTCAGGCCCCTCCCACCACAGCCAGCGTCTGATGGGGCGCTCCCCGCCTGCCTGAGCGGCCAGGCGGCCAGAAGGCGTCCCTGGAAGGCAGAGGCACGCCAGACGCTCCGGGCGTGGCCTGACGGGAACCAGACGTGGCCGCGGACCCGGGGGCCGTCCGTGCGGCCCGCGAGCCCCTCGACCTGCACCTGGCCGCCCCCCACTGCAGCCCAGCCCCGGCGCCGCCACCTGTCTGCCGGGCTGGCTCTCCACAGCTCCATATGGAAAAAGCCGCCCCTCCGCCGTTTCGCCATGGCCCGGGGCGGGAGCGGGATCGAGGGCCCGGGCCGCTTCCCCGGGCCTGCCGGCCACCTGGGGCGGGGTCCTGAGCTCGGACGGTGGCGTGGGGGCGAGGGTGGCGTGGCTGGGTCTTAGGGGCCGTGCCAACTCAATGGTGGCTCCCAGTGGCTTCGGGCCAGCTTCTGTCGGGCAGGAGGGCCGGCCCGGTCTGCGTCTGAGCTGCGCCTAGCGCAGCGTGGGCGGGCAGGTGGGATGCCCAAGGGCCCGCGGTCCCCGGGCCCGGAAGCCTCCTGGGCCACTTCCCCGTGAGCGGCCTGCGGGATCTGGGGCGGGGCGCCAAGCGCCGAAAAGTTTGCTGGCTCCCGCCCGCCCTGGGCTGGGTGGTCGCCAGCACCTCCGCCACCCCCAGGTGCCCGAGACCTCCGTTCCCCTGCCTAGGCGGGCGGCGGGGCCCTGCCGGGACGGGCGGGCCGCTGGGCTGACGGTAAGGCCCAAGCGCCTGCGAAGCTGCGCCTCAAGAGGCAGCCCGCGACCCCGCCGGCATCCACTGCCGAAGCAGCCTAGAAGGGCCCGATCTCGCCGCGATCGCGGAAGCTAAGCAGGGTCGGGCCTGGTTAGAACTTGGATGGGAGACCTCTAGGGAAGACCGGGTGCTCCAGGCGTTTTGCCTCCCGCTCCGCCTTCTCCTCTTGTCGCTCGCGGCGTTGGCGGCTCTCTCCGCCCCCGCCCGGCACAGCTGCAAGCCCCACCTCCTCAGGCCCCTCCCACCACAGCCAGCGTCTGATGGGGCGCTCCCCGCCTGCCTGAGCGGCCAGGCGGCCAGAAGGCGTCCCTGGAAGGCAGAGGCACACCAGACGCTCCGGGCGTGGCCTGACGGGAACCAGACGTGGCCGCGGACCCGGGGGCCGTCCGTGCGGCCCGCGAGCCCCTCGACCTGCACCTGGCCGCCCCCCACTGCAGCCCAGCCCCGGCGCCGCCACCTGTCTGCCGGGCTGGCTCTCCACAGCTCCATACGGAAAAAGCCGCCCCTCCGCCGTTTCGCCATGGCCCGGGGCGGGAGCGGGATCGAGGGCCCGGGCCGCTTCCCCGGGCCTGCCGGCCACCTGGGGCGGGGTCCTGAGCTCGGACGGTGGCGTGGGGGCGAGGGTGCCGTGGCTGGGTCTTAGGGGCCGTGCCAACTCAATGGTGGCTCCCAGTGGCTTCGGGCCAGCTTCTGTCGGGCAGGAGGGCCGGCCTGGTCTGCGTCTGAGCTGCGCCTAGCGCAGCGTGGGCGGGCAGGTGGGATGCCCAAGGGCCCGCGGTCCCCGGGCCCGGAAGCCTCCTGGGCCACTTCCCTGTGAGCGGCCTGCGGGATCTGGGGCGGGGCGCCAAGCGCCGAAAAGTTTGCTGGCTCCCGCCCGCCCTGGGCTGGGTGGTCGCCAGCACCTCCGCCACCCCCAGGTGCCCGAGACCTCCGTTCCCCTGCCTAGGCGGGCGGCGGGGCCCTGCCGGGACGGGCGGGCCGCTGGGCTGACGGTAAGGCCCAAGCGCCTGCGAAGCTGCGCCTCAAGAGGCAGCCCGCGACCCCGCCGGCATCCACTGCCGAAGCAGCCTAGAAGGGCCCGATCTCGCCGCGATCGCGGAAGCTAAGCAGGGTCGGGCCTGGTTAGAACTTGGATGGGAGACCTCTAGGGAAGACCGGGTGCTCCAGGCGTTTTGCCTCCCGCTCCGCCTTCTCCTCTTGTCGCTCGCGGCGTTGGCGGCTCTCTCCGCCCCCGCCCGGCACAGCTGCAAGCCCCACCTCCTCAGGCCCCTCCCACCACAGCCAGCGTCTGATGGGGCGCTCCCCGCCTGCCTGAGCGGCCAGGCGGCCAGAAGGCGTCCCTGGAAGGCAGAGGCACACCAGACGCTCCGGGCGTGGCCTGACGGGAACCAGACGTGGCCGCGGACCCGGGGGCCGTCCGTGCGGCCCGCGAGCCCCTCGACCTGCACCTGGCCGCCCCCCACTGCAGCCCAGCCCCGGCGCCGCCACCTGTCTGCCGGGCTGGCTCTCCACAGCTCCATACGGAAAAAGCCGCCCCTCCGCCGTTTCGCCATGGCCCGGGGCGGGAGCGGGATCGAGGGCCCGGGCCGCTTCCCCGGGCCTGCCGGCCACCTGGGGCGGGGTCCTGAGCTCGGACGGTGGCGTGGGGGCGAGGGTGGCGTGGCTGGGTCTTAGGGGCCGTGCCAACTCAATGGTGGCTCCCAGTGGCTTCGGGCCAGCTTCTGTCGGGCAGGAGGGCCGGCCCGGTCTGCGTCTGAGCTGCGCCTAGCGCAGCGTGGGCGGGCAGGTGGGATGCCCAAGGGCCCGCGGTCCCCGGGCCCGGAAGCCTCCTGGGCCACTTCCCCGTGAGCGGCCTGCGGGATCTGGGGCGGGGCGCCAAGCGCCGAAAAGTTTGCTGGCTCCCGCCCGCCCTGGGCTGGGTGGTCGCCAGCACCTCCGCCACCCCCAGGTGCCCGAGACCTCCGTTCCCCTGCCTAGGCGGGCGGCGGGGCCCTGCCGGGACGGGCGGGCCGCTGGGCTGACGGTAAGGCCCAAGCGCCTGCGAAGCTGCGCCTCAAGAGGCAGCCCGCGACCCCGCCGGCATCCACTGCCGAAGCAGCCTAGAAGGGCCCGATCTCGCCGCGATCGCGGAAGCTAAGCAGGGTCGGGCCTGGTTAGAACTTGGATGGGAGACCTCTAGGGAAGACCGGGTGCTCCAGGCGTTTTGCCTCCCGCTCCGCCTTCTCCTCTTGTCGCTCGCGGCGTTCGCGGCTCTCTCCGCCCCCGCCCGGCACAGCTGCAAGCCCCACCTCCTCAGGCCCCTCCCACCACAGCCAGCATCTGATGGGGCGCTCCCCGCCTGCCTGAGCGGCCAGGCGGCCAGAAGGCGTCCCTGGAAGGCAGAGGCACACCAGACGCTCCGGGCGTGGCCTGACGGGAACCAGACGTGGCCGCGGACCCGGGGGCCGTCCGTGCGGCCCGCGAGCCCCTCGACCTGCACCTGGCCGCCCCCCACTGCAGCCCAGCCCCGGCGCCGCCACCTGTCTGCCGGGCTGGCTCTCCACAGCTCCATACGGAAAAAGCCGCCCCTCCGCCGTTTCGCCATGGCCCGGGGCGGGAGCGGGATCGAGGGCCCGGGCCGCTTCCCCGGGCCTGCCGGCCACCTGGGGCGGGGTCCTGAGCTCGGACGGTGGCGTGGGGGCGAGGGTGGCGTGGCTGGGTCTTAGGGGCCGTGCCAACTCAATGGTGGCTCCCAGTGGCTTCGGGCCAGCTTCTGTCGGGCAGGAGGGCCGGCCCGGTCTGCGTCTGAGCTGCGCCTAGCGCAGCGTGGGCGGGCAGGTGGGATGCCCAAGGGCCCGCGGTCCCCGGGCCCGGAAGCCTCCTGGGCCACTTCCCCGTGAGCGGCCTGCGGGATCTGGGGCGGGGCGCCAAGCGCCGAAAAGTTTGCTGGCTCCCGCCCGCCCTGGGCTGGGTGGTCGCCAGCACCTCCGCCACCCCCAGGTGCCCGAGACCTCCGTTCCCCTGCCTAGGCGGGCGGCGGGGCCCTGCCGGGACGGGCGGGCCGCTGGGCTGACGGTAAGGCCCAAGCGCCTGCGAAGCTGCGCCTCAAGAGGCAGCCCGCGACCCCGCCGGCATCCACTGCCGAAGCAGCCTAGAAGGGCCCGATCTCGCCGCGATCGCGGAAGCTAAGCAGGGTCGGGCCTGGTTAGAACTTGGATGGGAGACCTCTAGGGAAGACCGGGTGCTCCAGGCGTTTTGCCTCCCGCTCCGCCTTCTCCTCTTGTCGCTCGCGGCGTTGGCGGCTCTCTCCGCCCCCGCCCGGCACAGCTGCAAGCCCCACCTCCTCAGGCCCCTCCCACCACAGCCAGCGTCTGATGGGGCGCTCCCCGCCTGCCTGAGCGGCCAGGCGGCCAGAAGGCGTCCCTGGAAGGCAGAGGCACACCAGACGCTCCGGGCGTGGCCTGACGGGAACCAGACGTGGCCGCGGACCCGGGGGCCGTCCGTGCGGCCCGCGAGCCCCTCGACCTGCACCTGGCCGCCCCCCACTGCAGCCCAGCCCCGGCGCCGCCACCTGTCTGCCGGGCTGGCTCTCCACAGCTCCATACGGAAAAAGCCGCCCCTCCGCCGTTTCGCCATGGCCCGGGGCGGGAGCGGGATCGAGGGCCCGGGCCGCTTCCCCGGGCCTGCCGGCCACCTGGGGCGGGGTCCTGAGCTCGGACGGTGGCGTGGGGGCGAGGGTGGCGTGGCTGGGTCTTAGGGGCCGTGCCAACTCAATGGTGGCTCCCAGTGGCTTCGGGCCAGCTTCTGTCGGGCAGGAGGGCCGGCCCGGTCTGCGTCTGAGCTGCGCCTAGCGCAGCGTGGGCGGGCAGGTGGGATGCCCAAGGGCCCGCGGTCCCCGGGCCCGGAAGCCTCCTGGGCCACTTCCCCGTGAGCGGCCTGCGGGATCTGGGGCGGGGCGCCAAGCGCCGAAAAGTTTGCTGGCTCCCGCCCGCCCTGGGCTGGGTGGTCGCCAGCACCTCCGCCACCCCCAGGTGCCCGAGACCTCCGTTCCCCTGCCTAGGCGGGCGGCGGGGCCCTGCCGGGACGGGCGGGCCGCTGGGCTGACGGTAAGGCCCAAGCGCCTGCGAAGCTGCGCCTCAAGAGGCAGCCCGCGACCCCGCCGGCATCCACTGCCGAAGCAGCCTAGAAGGGCCCGATCTCGCCGCGATCGCGGAAGCTAAGCAGGGTCGGGCCTGGTTAGAACTTGGATGGGAGACCTCTAGGGAAGACCGGGTGCTCCAGGCGTTTTGCCTCCCGCTCCGCCTTCTCCTCTTGTCGCTCTCGGCGTTGGCGGCTCTCTCCGCCCCCGCCCGGCACAGCTGCAAGCCCCACCTCCTCAGGCCCCTCCCACCACAGCCAGCGTCTGATGGGGCGCTCCCCGCCTGCCTGAGCGGCCAGGCGGCCAGAAGGCGTCCCTGGAAGGCAGAGGCACACCAGACGCTCCGGGCGTGGCCTGACGGGAACCAGACGTGGCCGCGGACCCGGGGGCCGTCCGTGCGGCCCGCGAGCCCCTCGACCTGCACCTGGCCGCCCCCCACTGCAGCCCAGCCCCGGCGCCGCCACCTGTCTGCCGGGCTGGCTCTCCACAGCTCCATACGGAAAAAGCCGCCCCTCCGCCGTTTCGCCATGGCCCGGGGCGGGAGCGGGATCGAGGGCCCGGGCCGCTTCCCCGGGCCTGCCGGCCACCTGGGGCGGGGTCCTGAGCTCGGACGGTGGCGTGGGGGCGAGGGTGGCGTGGCTGGGTCTTAGGGGCCGTGCCAACTCAATGGTGGCTCCCAGTGGCTTCGGGCCAGCTTCTGTCGGGCAGGAGGGCCGGCCCGGTCTGCGTCTGAGCTGCGCCTAGCGCAGCGTGGGCGGGCAGGTGGGATGCCCAAGGGCCCGCGGTCCCCGGGCCCGGAAGCCTCCTGGGCCACTTCCCCGTGAGCGGCCTGCGGGATCTGGGGCGGGGCGCCAAGCGCCGAAAAGTTTGCTGGCTCCCGCCCGCCCTGGGCTGGGTGGTCGCCAGCACCTCCGCCACCCCCAGGTGCCCGAGACCTCCGTTCCCCTGCCTAGGCGGGCGGCGGGGCCCTGCCGGGACGGGCGGGCCGCTGGGCTGACGGTAAGGCCCAAGCGCCTGCGAAGCTGCGCCTCAAGAGGCAGCCCGCGACCCCGCCGGCATCCACTGCCGAAGCAGCCTAGAAGGGCCCGATCTCGCCGCGATCGCGGAAGCTAAGCAGGGTCGGGCCTGGTTAGAACTTGGATGGGAGACCTCTAGGGAAGACCGGGTGCTCCAGGCGTTTTGCCTCCCGCTCCGCCTTCTCCTCTTGTCGCTCGCGGCGTTCGCGGCTCTCTCCGCCCCCGCCCGGCACAGCTGCAAGCCCCACCTCCTCAGGCCCCTCCCACCACAGCCAGCGTCTGATGGGGCGCTCCCCGCCTGCCTGAGCGGCCAGGCGGCCAGAAGGCGTCCCTGGAAGGCAGAGGCACACCAGACGCTCCGGGCGTGGCCTGACGGGAACCAGACGTGGCCGCGGACCCGGGGGCCGTCCGTGCGGCCCGCGAGCCCCTCGACCTGCACCTGGCCGCCCCCCACTGCAGCCCAGCCCCGGCGCCGCCACCTGTCTGCCGGGCTGGCTCTCCACAGCTCCATACGGAAAAAGCCGCCCCTCCGCCGTTTCGCCATGGCCCGGGGCGGGAGCGGGATCGAGGGCCCGGGCCGCTTCCCCGGGCCTGCCGGCCACCTGGGGCGGGGTCCTGAGCTCGGACGGTGGCGTGGGGGCGAGGGTGCCGTGGCTGGGTCTTAGGGGCCGTGCCAACTCAATGGTGGCTCCCAGTGGCTTCGGGCCAGCTTCTGTCGGGCAGGAGGGCCGGCCCGGTCTGCGTCTGAGCTGCGCCTAGCGCAGCGTGGGCGGGCAGGTGGGATGCCCAAGGGCCCGCGGTCCCCGGGCCCGGAAGCCTCCTGGGCCACTTCCCCGTGAGCGGCCTGCGGGATCTGGGGCGGGGCGCCAAGCGCCGAAAAGTTTGCTGGCTCCCGCCCGCCCTGGGCTGGGTGGTCGCCAGCACCTCCGCCACCCCCAGGTGCCCGAGACCTCCGTTCCCCTGCCTAGGCGGGCGGCGGGGCCCTGCCGGGACGGGCGGGCCGCTGGGCTGACGGTAAGGCCCAAGCGCCTGCGAAGCTGCGCCTCAAGAGGCAGCCCGCGACCCCGCCGGCATCCACTGCCGAAGCAGCCTAGAAGGGCCCGATCTCGCCGCGATCGCGGAAGCTAAGCAGGGTCGGGCCTGGTTAGAACTTGGATGGGAGACCTCTAGGGAAGACCGGGTGCTCCAGGCGTTTTGCCTCCCGCTCCGCCTTCTCCTCTTGTCGCTCTCGGCGTTCGCGGCTCTCTCCGCCCCCGCCCGGCACAGCTGCAAGCCCCACCTCCTCAGGCCCCTCCCACCACAGCCAGCGTCTGATGGGGCGCTCCCCGCCTGCCTGAGCGGCCAGGCGGCCAGAAGGCGTCCCTGGAAGGCAGAGGCACACCAGACGCTCCGGGCGTGGCCTGACGGGAACCAGACGTGGCCGCGGACCCGGGGGCCGTCCGTGCGGCCCGCGAGCCCCTCGACCTGCACCTGGCCGCCCCCCACTGCAGCCCAGCCCCGGCGCCGCCACCTGTCTGCCGGGCTGGCTCTCCACAGCTCCATACGGAAAAAGCCGCCCCTCCGCCGTTTCGCCATGGCCCGGGGCGGGAGCGGGATCGAGGGCCCGGGCCGCTTCCCCGGGCCTGCCGGCCACCTGGGGCGGGGTCCTGAGCTCGGACGGTGGCGTGGGGGCGAGGGTGGCGTGGCTGGGTCTTAGGGGCCGTGCCAACTCAATGGTGGCTCCCAGTGGCTTCGGGCCAGCTTCTGTCGGGCAGGAGGGCCGGCCCGGTCTGCGTCTGAGCTGCGCCTAGCGCAGCGTGGGCGGGCAGGTGGGATGCCCAAGGGCCCGCGGTCCCCGGGCCCGGAAGCCTCCTGGGCCACTTCCCCGTGAGCGGCCTGCGGGATCTGGGGCGGGGCGCCAAGCGCCGAAAAGTTTGCTGGCTCCCGCCCGCCCTGGGCTGGGTGGTCGCCAGCACCTCCGCCACCCCCAGGTGCCCGAGACCTCCGTTCCCCTGCCTAGGCGGGCGGCGGGGCCCTGCCGGGACGGGCGGGCCGCTGGGCTGACGGTAAGGCCCAAGCGCCTGCGAAGCTGCGCCTCAAGAGGCAGCCCGCGACCCCGCCGGCATCCACTGCCGAAGCAGCCTAGAAGGGCCCGATCTCGCCGCGATCGCGGAAGCTAAGCAGGGTCGGGCCTGGTTAGAACTTGGATGGGAGACCTCTAGGGAAGACCGGGTGCTCCAGGCGTTTTGCCTCCCGCTCCGCCTTCTCCTCTTGTCGCTCGCGGCGTTCGCGGCTCTCTCCGCCCCCGCCCGGCACAGCTGCAAGCCCCACCTCCTCAGGCCCCTCCCACCACAGCCAGCGTCTGATGGGGCGCTCCCCGCCTGCCTGAGCGGCCAGGCGGCCAGAAGGCGTCCCTGGAAGGCAGAGGCACACCAGACGCTCCGGGCGTGGCCTGACGGGAACCAGACGTGGCCGCGGACCCGGGGGCCGTCCGTGCGGCCCGCGAGCCCCTCGACCTGCACCTGGCCCACCCCCACTGCAGCCCAGCCCCGGCGCCGCCACCTGTCTGCCGGGCTGGCTCTCCACAGCTCCATACGGAAAAAGCCGCCCCTCCGCCGTTTCGCCATGGCCCGGGGCGGGAGCGGGATCGAGGGCCCGGGCCGCTTCCCCGGGCCTGCCGGCCACCTGGGGCGGGGTCCTGAGCTCGGACGGTGGCGTGGGGGCGAGGGTGGCGTGGCTGGGTCTTAGGGGCCGTGCCAACTCAATGGTGGCTCCCAGTGGCTTCGGGCCAGCTTCTGTCGGGCAGGAGGGCCGGCCCGGTCTGCGTCTGAGCTGCGCCTAGCGCAGCGTGGGCGGGCAGGTGGGATGCCCAAGGGCCCGCGGTCCCCGGGCCCGGAAGCCTCCTGGGCCACTTCCCCGTGAGCGGCCTGCGGGATCTGGGGCGGGGCGCCAAGCGCCGAAAAGTTTGCTGGCTCCCGCCCGCCCTGGGCTGGGTGGTCGCCAGCACCTCCGCCACCCCCAGGTGCCCGAGACCTCCGTTCCCCTGCCTAGGCGGGCGGCGGGGCCCTGCCGGGACGGGCGGGCCGCTGGGCTGACGGTAAGGCCCAAGCGCCTGCGAAGCTGCGCCTCAAGAGGCAGCCCGCGACCCCGCCGGCATCCACTGCCGAAGCAGCCTAGAAGGGCCCGATCTCGCCGCGATCGCGGAAGCTAAGCAGGGTCGGGCCTGGTTAGAACTTGGATGGGAGACCTCTAGGGAAGACCGGGTGCTCCAGGCGTTTTGCCTCCCGCTCCGCCTTCTCCTCTTGTCGCTCTCGGCGTTCGCGGCTCTCTCCGCCCCCGCCCGGCACAGCTGCAAGCCCCACCTCCTCAGGCCCCTCCCACCACAGCCAGCGTCTGATGGGGCGCTCCCCGCCTGCCTGAGCGGCCAGGCGGCCAGAAGGCGTCCCTGGAAGGCAGAGGCACACCAGACGCTCCGGGCGTGGCCTGACGGGAACCAGACGTGGCCGCGGACCCGGGGGCCGTCCGTGCGGCCCGCGAGCCCCTCGACCTGCACCTGGCCGCCCCCCACTGCAGCCCAGCCCCGGCGCCGCCACCTGTCTGCCGGGCTGGCTCTCCACAGCTCCATACGGAAAAAGCCGCCCCTCCGCCGTTTCGCCATGGCCCGGGGCGGGAGCGGGATCGAGGGCCCGGGCCGCTTCCCCGGGCCTGCCGGCCACCTGGGGCGGGGTCCTGAGCTCGGACGGTGGCGTGGGGGCGAGGGTGGCGTGGCTGGGTCTTAGGGGCCGTGCCAACTCAATGGTGGCTCCCAGTGGCTTCGGGCCAGCTTCTGTCGGGCAGGAGGGCCGGCCCGGTCTGCGTCTGAGCTGCGCCTAGCGCAGCGTGGGCGGGCAGGTGGGATGCCCAAGGGCCCGCGGTCCCCGGGCCCGGAAGCCTCCTGGGCCACTTCCCCGTGAGCGGCCTGCGGGATCTGGGGCGGGGCGCCAAGCGCCGAAAAGTTTGCTGGCTCCCGCCCGCCCTGGGCTGGGTGGTCGCCAGCACCTCCGCCACCCCCAGGTGCCCGAGACCTCCGTTCCCCTGCCTAGGCGGGCGGCGGGGCCCTGCCGGGACGGGCGGGCCGCTGGGCTGACGGTAAGGCCCAAGCGCCTGCGAAGCTGCGCCTCAAGAGGCAGCCCGCGACCCCGCCGGCATCCACTGCCGAAGCAGCCTAGAAGGGCCCGATCTCGCCGCGATCGCGGAAGCTAAGCAGGGTCGGGCCTGGTTAGAACTTGGATGGGAGACCTCTAGGGAAGACCGGGTGCTCCAGGCGTTTTGCCTCCCGCTCCGCCTTCTCCTCTTGTCGCTCGCGGCGTTCGCGGCTCTCTCCGCCCCCGCCCGGCACAGCTGCAAGCCCCACCTCCTCAGGCCCCTCCCACCACAGCCAGCGTCTGATGGGGCGCTCCCCGCCTGCCTGAGCGGCCAGGCGGCCAGAAGGCGTCCCTGGAAGGCAGAGGCACACCAGACGCTCCGGGCGTGGCCTGACGGGAACCAGACGTGGCCGCGGACCCGGGGGCCGTCCGTGCGGCCCGCGAGCCCCTCGACCTGCACCTGGCCGCCCCCCACTGCAGCCCAGCCCCGGCGCCGCCACCTGTCTGCCGGGCTGGCTCTCCACAGCTCCATACGGAAAAAGCCGCCCCTCCGCCGTTTCGCCATGGCCCGGGGCGGGAGCGGGATCGAGGGCCCGGGCCGCTTCCCCGGGCCTGCCGGCCACCTGGGGCGGGGTCCTGAGCTCGGACGGTGGCGTGGGGGCGAGGGTGCCGTGGCTGGGTCTTAGGGGCCGTGCCAACTCAATGGTGGCTCCCAGTGGCTTCGGGCCAGCTTCTGTCGGGCAGGAGGGCCGGCCCGGTCTGCGTCTGAGCTGCGCCTAGCGCAGCGTGGGCGGGCAGGTGGGATGCCCAAGGGCCCGCGGTCCCCGGGCCCGGAAGCCTCCTGGGCCACTTCCCCGTGAGCGGCCTGCGGGATCTGGGGCGGGGCGCCAAGCGCCGAAAAGTTTGCTGGCTCCCGCCCGCCCTGGGCTGGGTGGTCGCCAGCACCTCCGCCACCCCCAGGTGCCCGAGACCTCCGTTCCCCTGCCTAGGCGGGCGGCGGGGCCCTGCCGGGACGGGCGGGCCGCTGGGCTGACGGTAAGGCCCAAGCGCCTGCGAAGCTGCGCCTCAAGAGGCAGCCCGCGACCCCGCCGGCATCCACTGCCGAAGCAGCCTAGAAGGGCCCGATCTCGCCGCGATCGCGGAAGCTAAGCAGGGTCGGGCCTGGTTAGAACTTGGATGGGAGACCTCTAGGGAAGACCGGGTGCTCCAGGCGTTTTGCCTCCCGCTCCGCCTTCTCCTCTTGTCGCTCGCGGCGTTCGCGGCTCTCTCCGCCCCCGCCCGGCACAGCTGCAAGCCCCACCTCCTCAGGCCCCTCCCACCACAGCCAGCGTCTGATGGGGCGCTCCCCGCCTGCCTGAGCGGCCAGGCGGCCAGAAGGCGTCCCTGGAAGGCAGAGGCACACCAGACGCTCCGGGCGTGGCCTGACGGGAACCAGACGTGGCCGCGGACCCGGGGGCCGTCCGTGCGGCCCGCGAGCCCCTCGACCTGCACCTGGCCCACCCCCACTGCAGCCCAGCCCCGGCGCCGCCACCTGTCTGCCGGGCTGGCTCTCCACAGCTCCATACGGAAAAAGCCGCCCCTCCGCCGTTTCGCCATGGCCCGGGGCGGGAGCGGGATCGAGGGCCCGGGCCGCTTCCCCGGGCCTGCCGGCCACCTGGGGCGGGGTCCTGAGCTCGGACGGTGGCGTGGGGGCGAGGGTGCCGTGGCTGGGTCTTAGGGGCCGTGCCAACTCAATGGTGGCTCCCAGTGGCTTCGGGCCAGCTTCTGTCGGGCAGGAGGGCCGGCCCGGTCTGCGTCTGAGCTGCGCCTAGCGCAGCGTGGGCGGGCAGGTGGGATGCCCAAGGGCCCGCGGTCCCCGGGCCCGGAAGCCTCCTGGGCCACTTCCCCGTGAGCGGCCTGCGGGATCTGGGGCGGGGCGCCAAGCGCCGAAAAGTTTGCTGGCTCCCGCCCGCCCTGGGCTGGGTGGTCGCCAGCACCTCCGCCACCCCCAGGTGCCCGAGACCTCCGTTCCCCTGCCTAGGCGGGCGGCGGGGCCCTGCCGGGACGGGCGGGCCGCTGGGCTGACGGTAAGGCCCAAGCGCCTGCGAAGCTGCGCCTCAAGAGGCAGCCCGCGACCCCGCCGGCATCCACTGCCGAAGCAGCCTAGAAGGGCCCGATCTCGCCGCGATCGCGGAAGCTAAGCAGGGTCGGGCCTGGTTAGAACTTGGATGGGAGACCTCTAGGGAAGACCGGGTGCTCCAGGCGTTTTGCCTCCCGCTCCGCCTTCTCCTCTTGTCGCTCGCGGCGTTGGCGGCTCTCTCCGCCCCCGCCCGGCACAGCTGCAAGCCCCACCTCCTCAGGCCCCTCCCACCACAGCCAGCGTCTGATGGGGCGCTCCCCGCCTGCCTGAGCGGCCAGGCGGCCAGAAGGCGTCCCTGGAAGGCAGAGGCACACCAGACGCTCCGGGCGTGGCCTGACGGGAACCAGACGTGGCCGCGGACCCGGGGGCCGTCCGTGCGGCCCGCGAGCCCCTCGACCTGCACCTGGCCCACCCCCACTGCAGCCCAGCCCCGGCGCCGCCACCTGTCTGCCGGGCTGGCTCTCCACAGCTCCATACGGAAAAAGCCGCCCCTCCGCCGTTTCGCCATGGCCCGGGGCGGGAGCGGGATCGAGGGCCCGGGCCGCTTCCCCGGGCCTGCCGGCCACCTGGGGTGGGGTCCTGAGCTCGGACGGTGGCGTGGGGGCGAGGGTGGCGTGGCTGGGTCTTAGGGGCCGTGCCAACTCAATGGTGGCTCCCAGTGGCTTCGGGCCAGCTTCTGTCGGGCAGGAGGGCCGGCCCGGTCTGCGTCTGAGCTGCGCCTAGCGCAGCGTGGGCGGGCAGGTGGGATGCCCAAGGGCCCGCGGTCCCCGGGCCCGGAAGCCTCCTGGGCCACTTCCCCGTGAGCGGCCTGCGGGATCTGGGGCGGGGCGCCAAGCGCCGAAAAGTTTGCTGGCTCCCGCCCGCCCTGGGCTGGGTGGTCGCCAGCACCTCCGCCACCCCCAGGTGCCCGAGACCTCCGTTCCCCTGCCTAGGCGGGCGGCGGGGCCCTGCCGGGACGGGCGGGCCGCTGGGCTGACGGTAAGGCCCAAGCGCCTGCGAAGCTGCGCCTCAAGAGGCAGCCCGCGACCCCGCCGGCATCCACTGCCGAAGCAGCCTAGAAGGGCCCGATCTCGCCGCGATCGCGGAAGCTAAGCAGGGTCGGGCCTGGTTAGAACTTGGATGGGAGACCTCTAGGGAAGACCGGGTGCTCCAGGCGTTTTGCCTCCCGCTCCGCCTTCTCCTCTTGTCGCTCGCGGCGTTCGCGGCTCTCTCCGCCCCCGCCCGGCACAGCTGCAAGCCCCACCTCCTCAGGCCCCTCCCACCACAGCCAGCGTCTGATGGGGCGCTCCCCGCCTGCCTGAGCGGCCAGGCGGCCAGAAGGCGTCCCTGGAAGGCAGAGGCACACCAGACGCTCCGGGCGTGGCCTGACGGGAACCAGACGTGGCCGCGGACCCGGGGGCCGTCCGTGCGGCCCGCGAGCCCCTCGACCTGCACCTGGCCCACCCCCACTGCAGCCCAGCCCCGGCGCCGCCACCTGTCTGCCGGGCTGGCTCTCCACAGCTCCATACGGAAAAAGCCGCCCCTCCGCCGTTTCGCCATGGCCCGGGGCGGGAGCGGGATCGAGGGCCCGGGCCGCTTCCCCGGGCCTGCCGGCCACCTGGGGCGGGGTCCTGAGCTCGGACGGTGGCGTGGGGGCGAGGGTGCCGTGGCTGGGTCTTAGGGGCCGTGCCAACTCAATGGTGGCTCCCAGTGGCTTCGGGCCAGCTTCTGTCGGGCAGGAGGGCCGGCCCGGTCTGCGTCTGAGCTGCGCCTAGCGCAGCGTGGGCGGGCAGGTGGGATGCCCAAGGGCCCGCGGTCCCCGGGCCCGGAAGCCTCCTGGGCCACTTCCCCGTGAGCGGCCTGCGGGATCTGGGGCGGGGCGCCAAGCGCCGAAAAGTTTGCTGGCTCCCGCCCGCCCTGGGCTGGGTGGTCGCCAGCACCTCCGCCACCCCCAGGTGCCCGAGACCTCCGTTCCCCTGCCTAGGCGGGCGGCGGGGCCCTGCCGGGACGGGCGGGCCGCTGGGCTGACGGTAAGGCCCAAGCGCCTGCGAAGCTGCGCCTCAAGAGGCAGCCCGCGACCCCGCCGGCATCCACTGCCGAAGCAGCCTAGAAGGGCCCGATCTCGCCGCGATCGCGGAAGCTAAGCAGGGTCGGGCCTGGTTAGAACTTGGATGGGAGACCTCTAGGGAAGACCGGGTGCTCCAGGCGTTTTGCCTCCCGCTCCGCCTTCTCCTCTTGTCGCTCGCGGCGTTGGCGGCTCTCTCCGCCCCCGCCCGGCACAGCTGCAAGCCCCACCTCCTCAGGCCCCTCCCACCACAGCCAGCGTCTGATGGGGCGCTCCCCGCCTGCCTGAGCGGCCAGGCGGCCAGAAGGCGTCCCTGGAAGGCAGAGGCACACCAGACGCTCCGGGCGTGGCCTGACGGGAACCAGACGTGGCCGCGGACCCGGGGGCCGTCCGTGCGGCCCGCGAGCCCCTCGACCTGCACCTGGCCGCCCCCCACTGCAGCCCAGCCCCGGCGCCGCCACCTGTCTGCCGGGCTGGCTCTCCACAGCTCCATACGGAAAAAGCCGCCCCTCCGCCGTTTCGCCATGGCCCGGGGCGGGAGCGGGATCGAGGGCCCGGGCCGCTTCCCCGGGCCTGCCGGCCACCTGGGGCGGGGTCCTGAGCTCGGACGGTGGCGTGGGGGCGAGGGTGGCGTGGCTGGGTCTTAGGGGCCGTGCCAACTCAATGGTGGCTCCCAGTGGCTTCGGGCCAGCTTCTGTCGGGCAGGAGGGCCGGCCCGGTCTGCGTCTGAGCTGCGCCTAGCGCAGCGTGGGCGGGCAGGTGGGATGCCCAAGGGCCCGCGGTCCCCGGGCCCGGAAGCCTCCTGGGCCACTTCCCCGTGAGCGGCCTGCGGGATCTGGGGCGGGGCGCCAAGCGCCGAAAAGTTTGCTGGCTCCCGCCCGCCCTGGGCTGGGTGGTCGCCAGCACCTCCGCCACCCCCAGGTGCCCGAGACCTCCGTTCCCCTGCCTAGGCGGGCGGCGGGGCCCTGCCGGGACGGGCGGGCCGCTGGGCTGACGGTAAGGCCCAAGCGCCTGCGAAGCTGCGCCTCAAGAGGCAGCCCGCGACCCCGCCGGCATCCACTGCCGAAGCAGCCTAGAAGGGCCCGATCTCGCCGCGATCGCGGAAGCTAAGCAGGGTCGGGCCTGGTTAGAACTTGGATGGGAGACCTCTAGGGAAGACCGGGTGCTCCAGGCGTTTTGCCTCCCGCTCCGCCTTCTCCTCTTGTCGCTCGCGGCGTTGGCGGCTCTCTCCGCCCCCGCCCGGCACAGCTGCAAGCCCCACCTCCTCAGGCCCCTCCCACCACAGCCAGCGTCTGATGGGGCGCTCCCCGCCTGCCTGAGCGGCCAGGCGGCCAGAAGGCGTCCCTGGAAGGCAGAGGCACACCAGACGCTCCGGGCGTGGCCTGACGGGAACCAGACGTGGCCGCGGACCCGGGGGCCGTCCGTGCGGCCCGCGAGCCCCTCGACCTGCACCTGGCCCACCCCCACTGCAGCCCAGCCCCGGCGCCGCCACCTGTCTGCCGGGCTGGCTCTCCACAGCTCCATACGGAAAAAGCCGCCCCTCCGCCGTTTCGCCATGGCCCGGGGCGGGAGCGGGATCGAGGGCCCGGGCCGCTTCCCCGGGCCTGCCGGCCACCTGGGGCGGGGTCCTGAGCTCGGACGGTGGCGTGGGGGCGAGGGTGGCGTGGCTGGGTCTTAGGGGCCGTGCCAACTCAATGGTGGCTCCCAGTGGCTTCGGGCCAGCTTCTGTCGGGCAGGAGGGCCGGCCCGGTCTGCGTCTGAGCTGCGCCTAGCGCAGCGTGGGCGGGCAGGTGGGATGCCCAAGGGCCCGCGGTCCCCGGGCCCGGAAGCCTCCTGGGCCACTTCCCCGTGAGCGGCCTGCGGGATCTGGGGCGGGGCGCCAAGCGCCGAAAAGTTTGCTGGCTCCCGCCCGCCCTGGGCTGGGTGGTCGCCAGCACCTCCGCCACCCCCAGGTGCCCGAGACCTCCGTTCCCCTGCCTAGGCGGGCGGCGGGGCCCTGCCGGGACGGGCGGGCCGCTGGGCTGACGGTAAGGCCCAAGCGCCTGCGAAGCTGCGCCTCAAGAGGCAGCCCGCGACCCCGCCGGCATCCACTGCCGAAGCAGCCTAGAAGGGCCCGATCTCGCCGCGATCGCGGAAGCTAAGCAGGGTCGGGCCTGGTTAGAACTTGGATGGGAGACCTCTAGGGAAGACCGGGTGCTCCAGGCGTTTTGCCTCCCGCTCCGCCTTCTCCTCTTGTCGCTCGCGGCGTTGGCGGCTCTCTCCGCCCCCGCCCGGCACAGCTGCAAGCCCCACCTCCTCAGGCCCCTCCCACCACAGCCAGCGTCTGATGGGGCGCTCCCCGCCTGCCTGAGCGGCCAGGCGGCCAGAAGGCGTCCCTGGAAGGCAGAGGCACACCAGACGCTCCGGGCGTGGCCTGACGGGAACCAGACGTGGCCGCGGACCTGGGGGCCGTCCGTGCGGCCCGCGAGCCCCTCGACCTGCACCTGGCCCACCCCCACTGCAGCCCAGCCCCGGCGCCGCCACCTGTCTGCCGGGCTGGCTCTCCACAGCTCCATACGGAAAAAGCCGCCCCTCCGCCGTTTCGCCATGGCCCGGGGCGGGAGCGGGATCGAGGGCCCGGGCCGCTTCCCCGGGCCTGCCGGCCACCTGGGGCGGGGTCCTGAGCTCGGACGGTGGCGTGGGGGCGAGGGTGGCGTGGCTGGGTCTTAGGGGCCGTGCCAACTCAATGGTGGCTCCCAGTGGCTTCGGGCCAGCTTCTGTCGGGCAGGAGGGCCGGCCCGGTCTGCGTCTGAGCTGCGCCTAGCGCAGCGTGGGCGGGCAGGTGGGATGCCCAAGGGCCCGCGGTCCCCGGGCCCGGAAGCCTCCTGGGCCACTTCCCCGTGAGCGGCCTGCGGGATCTGGGGCGGGGCGCCAAGCGCCGAAAAGTTTGCTGGCTCCCGCCCGCCCTGGGCTGGGTGGTCGCCAGCACCTCCGCCACCCCCAGGTGCCCGAGACCTCCGTTCCCCTGCCTAGGCGGGCGGCGGGGCCCTGCCGGGACGGGCGGGCCGCTGGGCTGACGGTAAGGCCCAAGCGCCTGCGAAGCTGCGCCTCAAGAGGCAGCCCGCGACCCCGCCGGCATCCACTGCCGAAGCAGCCTAGAAGGGCCCGATCTCGCCGCGATCGCGGAAGCTAAGCAGGGTCGGGCCTGGTTAGAACTTGGATGGGAGACCTCTAGGGAAGACCGGGTGCTCCAGGCGTTTTGCCTCCCGCTCCGCCTTCTCCTCTTGTCGCTCGCGGCGTTGGCGGCTCTCTCCGCCCCCGCCCGGCACAGCTGCAAGCCCCACCTCCTCAGGCCCCTCCCACCACAGCCAGCGTCTGATGGGGCGCTCCCCGCCTGCCTGAGCGGCCAGGCGGCCAGAAGGCGTCCCTGGAAGGCAGAGGCACACCAGACGCTCCGGGCGTGGCCTGACGGGAACCAGACGTGGCCGCGGACCCGGGGGCCGTCCGTGCGGCCCGCGAGCCCCTCGACCTGCACCTGGCCGCCCCCCACTGCAGCCCAGCCCCGGCGCCGCCACCTGTCTGCCGGGCTGGCTCTCCACAGCTCCATACGGAAAAAGCCGCCCCTCCGCCGTTTCGCCATGGCCCGGGGCGGGAGCGGGATCGAGGGCCCGGGCCGCTTCCCCGGGCCTGCCGGCCACCTGGGGCGGGGTCCTGAGCTCGGACGGTGGCGTGGGGGCGAGGGTGGCGTGGCTGGGTCTTAGGGGCCGTGCCAACTCAATGGTGGCTCCCAGTGGCTTCGGGCCAGCTTCTGTCGGGCAGGAGGGCCGGCCCGGTCTGCGTCTGAGCTGCGCCTAGCGCAGCGTGGGCGGGCAGGTGGGATGCCCAAGGGCCCGCGGTCCCCGGGCCCGGAAGCCTCCTGGGCCACTTCCCCGTGAGCGGCCTGCGGGATCTGGGGCGGGGCGCCAAGCGCCGAAAAGTTTGCTGGCTCCCGCCCGCCCTGGGCTGGGTGGTCGCCAGCACCTCCGCCACCCCCAGGTGCCCGAGACCTCCGTTCCCCTGCCTAGGCGGGCGGCGGGGCCCTGCCGGGACGGGCGGGCCGCTGGGCTGACGGTAAGGCCCAAGCGCCTGCGAAGCTGCGCCTCAAGAGGCAGCCCGCGACCCCGCCGGCATCCACTGCCGAAGCAGCCTAGAAGGGCCCGATCTCGCCGCGATCGCGGAAGCTAAGCAGGGTCGGGCCTGGTTAGAACTTGGATGGGAGACCTCTAGGGAAGACCGGGTGCTCCAGGCGTTTTGCCTCCCGCTCCGCCTTCTCCTCTTGTCGCTCGCGGCGTTGGCGGCTCTCTCCGCCCCCGCCCGGCACAGCTGCAAGCCCCACCTCCTCAGGCCCCTCCCACCACAGCCAGCGTCTGATGGGGCGCTCCCCGCCTGCCTGAGCGGCCAGGCGGCCAGAAGGCGTCCCTGGAAGGCAGAGGCACACCAGACGCTCCGGGCGTGGCCTGACGGGAACCAGACGTGGCCGCGGACCCGGGGGCCGTCCGTGCGGCCCGCGAGCCCCTCGACCTGCACCTGGCCCACCCCCACTGCAGCCCAGCCCCGGCGCCGCCACCTGTCTGCCGGGCTGGCTCTCCACAGCTCCATACGGAAAAAGCCGCCCCTCCGCCGTTTCGCCATGGCCCGGGGCGGGAGCGGGATCGAGGGCCCGGGCCGCTTCCCCGGGCCTGCCGGCCACCTGGGGCGGGGTCCTGAGCTCGGACGGTGGCGTGGGGGCGAGGGTGGCGTGGCTGGGTCTTAGGGGCCGTGCCAACTCAATGGTGGCTCCCAGTGGCTTCGGGCCAGCTTCTGTCGGGCAGGAGGGCCGGCCCGGTCTGCGTCTGAGCTGCGCCTAGCGCAGCGTGGGCGGGCAGGTGGGATGCCCAAGGGCCCGCGGTCCCCGGGCCCGGAAGCCTCCTGGGCCACTTCCCCGTGAGCGGCCTGCGGGATCTGGGGCGGGGCGCCAAGCGCCGAAAAGTTTGCTGGCTCCCGCCCGCCCTGGGCTGGGTGGTCGCCAGCACCTCCGCCACCCCCAGGTGCCCGAGACCTCCGTTCCCCTGCCTAGGCGGGCGGCGGGGCCCTGCCGGGACGGGCGGGCCGCTGGGCTGACGGTAAGGCCCAAGCGCCTGCGAAGCTGCGCCTCAAGAGGCAGCCCGCGACCCCGCCGGCATCCACTGCCGAAGCAGCCTAGAAGGGCCCGATCTCGCCGCGATCGCGGAAGCTAAGCAGGGTCGGGCCTGGTTAGAACTTGGATGGGAGACCTCTAGGGAAGACCGGGTGCTCCAGGCGTTTTGCCTCCCGCTCCGCCTTCTCCTCTTGTCGCTCGCGGCGTTGGCGGCTCTCTCCGCCCCCGCCCGGCACAGCTGCAAGCCCCACCTCCTCAGGCCCCTCCCACCACAGCCAGCGTCTGATGGGGCGCTCCCCGCCTGCCTGAGCGGCCAGGCGGCCAGAAGGCGTCCCTGGAAGGCAGAGGCACACCAGACGCTCCGGGCGTGGCCTGACGGGAACCAGACGTGGCCGCGGACCCGGGGGCCGTCCGTGCGGCCCGCGAGCCCCTCGACCTGCACCTGGCCCACCCCCACTGCAGCCCAGCCCCGGCGCCGCCACCTGTCTGCCGGGCTGGCTCTCCACAGCTCCATACGGAAAAAGCCGCCCCTCCGCCGTTTCGCCATGGCCCGGGGCGGGAGCGGGATCGAGGGCCCGGGCCGCTTCCCCGGGCCTGCCGGCCACCTGGGGCGGGGTCCTGAGCTCGGACGGTGGCGTGGGGGCGAGGGTGGCGTGGCTGGGTCTTAGGGGCCGTGCCAACTCAATGGTGGCTCCCAGTGGCTTCGGGCCAGCTTCTGTCGGGCAGGAGGGCCGGCCCGGTCTGCGTCTGAGCTGCGCCTAGCGCAGCGTGGGCGGGCAGGTGGGATGCCCAAGGGCCCGCGGTCCCCGGGCCCGGAAGCCTCCTGGGCCACTTCCCCGTGAGCGGCCTGCGGGATCTGGGGCGGGGCGCCAAGCGCCGAAAAGTTTGCTGGCTCCCGCCCGCCCTGGGCTGGGTGGTCGCCAGCACCTCCGCCACCCCCAGGTGCCCGAGACCTCCGTTCCCCTGCCTAGGCGGGCGGCGGGGCCCTGCCGGGACGGGCGGGCCGCTGGGCTGACGGTAAGGCCCAAGCGCCTGCGAAGCTGCGCCTCAAGAGGCAGCCCGCGACCCCGCCGGCATCCACTGCCGAAGCAGCCTAGAAGGGCCCGATCTCGCCGCGATCGCGGAAGCTAAGCAGGGTCGGGCCTGGTTAGAACTTGGATGGGAGACCTCTAGGGAAGACCGGGTGCTCCAGGCGTTTTGCCTCCCGCTCCGCCTTCTCCTCTTGTCGCTCGCGGCGTTGGCGGCTCTCTCCGCCCCCGCCCGGCACAGCTGCAAGCCCCACCTCCTCAGGCCCCTCCCACCACAGCCAGCGTCTGATGGGGCGCTCCCCGCCTGCCTGAGCGGCCAGGCGGCCAGAAGGCGTCCCTGGAAGGCAGAGGCACACCAGACGCTCCGGGCGTGGCCTGACGGGAACCAGACGTGGCCGCGGACCTGGGGGCCGTCCGTGCGGCCCGCGAGCCCCTCGACCTGCACCTGGCCGCCCCCCACTGCAGCCCAGCCCCGGCGCCGCCACCTGTCTGCCGGGCTGGCTCTCCACAGCTCCATACGGAAAAAGCCGCCCCTCCGCCGTTTCGCCATGGCCCGGGGCGGGAGCGGGATCGAGGGCCCGGGCCGCTTCCCCGGGCCTGCCGGCCACCTGGGGCGGGGTCCTGAGCTCGGACGGTGGCGTGGGGGCGAGGGTGGCGTGGCTGGGTCTTAGGGGCCGTGCCAACTCAATGGTGGCTCCCAGTGGCTTCGGGCCAGCTTCTGTCGGGCAGGAGGGCCGGCCCGGTCTGCGTCTGAGCTGCGCCTAGCGCAGCGTGGGCGGGCAGGTGGGATGCCCAAGGGCCCGCGGTCCCCGGGCCCGGAAGCCTCCTGGGCCACTTCCCCGTGAGCGGCCTGCGGGATCTGGGGCGGGGCGCCAAGCGCCGAAAAGTTTGCTGGCTCCCGCCCGCCCTGGGCTGGGTGGTCGCCAGCACCTCCGCCACCCCCAGGTGCCCGAGACCTCCGTTCCCCTGCCTAGGCGGGCGGCGGGGCCCTGCCGGGACGGGCGGGCCGCTGGGCTGACGGTAAGGCCCAAGCGCCTGCGAAGCTGCGCCTCAAGAGGCAGCCCGCGACCCCGCCGGCATCCACTGCCGAAGCAGCCTAGAAGGGCCCGATCTCGCCGCGATCGCGGAAGCTAAGCAGGGTCGGGCCTGGTTAGAACTTGGATGGGAGACCTCTAGGGAAGACCGGGTGCTCCAGGCGTTTTGCCTCCCGCTCCGCCTTCTCCTCTTGTCGCTCGCGGCGTTCGCGGCTCTCTCCGCCCCCGCCCGGCACAGCTGCAAGCCCCACCTCCTCAGGCCCCTCCCACCACAGCCAGCGTCTGATGGGGCGCTCCCCGCCTGCCTGAGCGGCCAGGCGGCCAGAAGGCGTCCCTGGAAGGCAGAGGCACACCAGACGCTCCGGGCGTGGCCTGACGGGAACCAGACGTGGCCGCGGACCCGGGGGCCGTCCGTGCGGCCCGCGAGCCCCTCGACCTGCACCTGGCCGCCCCCCACTGCAGCCCAGCCCCGGCGCCGCCACCTGTCTGCCGGGCTGGCTCTCCACAGCTCCATACGGAAAAAGCCGCCCCTCCGCCGTTTCGCCATGGCCCGGGGCGGGAGCGGGATCGAGGGCCCGGGCCGCTTCCCCGGGCCTGCCGGCCACCTGGGGCGGGGTCCTGAGCTCGGACGGTGGCGTGGGGGCGAGGGTGGCGTGGCTGGGTCTTAGGGGCCGTGCCAACTCAATGGTGGCTCCCAGTGGCTTCGGGCCAGCTTCTGTCGGGCAGGAGGGCCGGCCCGGTCTGCGTCTGAGCTGCGCCTAGCGCAGCGTGGGCGGGCAGGTGGGATGCCCAAGGGCCCGCGGTCCCCGGGCCCGGAAGCCTCCTGGGCCACTTCCCCGTGAGCGGCCTGCGGGATCTGGGGCGGGGCGCCAAGCGCCGAAAAGTTTGCTGGCTCCTGCCCGCCCTGGGCTGGGTGGTCGCCAGCACCTCCGCCACCCCCAGGTGCCCGAGACCTCCGTTCCCCTGCCTAGGCGGGCGGCGGGGCCCTGCCGGGACGGGCGGGCCGCTGGGCTGACGGTAAGGCCCAAGCGCCTGCGAAGCTGCGCCTCAAGAGGCAGCCCGCGACCCCGCCGGCATCCACTGCCGAAGCAGCCTAGAAGGGCCCGATCTCGCCGCGATCGCGGAAGCTAAGCAGGGTCGGGCCTGGTTAGAACTTGGATGGGAGACCTCTAGGGAAGACCGGGTGCTCCAGGCGTTTTGCCTCCCGCTCCGCCTTCTCCTCTTGTCGCTCGCGGCGTTGGCGGCTCTCTCCGCCCCCGCCCGGCACAGCTGCAAGCCCCACCTCCTCAGGCCCCTCCCACCACAGCCAGCGTCTGATGGGGCGCTCCCCGCCTGCCTGAGCGGCCAGGCGGCCAGAAGGCGTCCCTGGAAGGCAGAGGCACACCAGACGCTCCGGGCGTGGCCTGACGGGAACCAGACGTGGCCGCGGACCCGGGGGCCGTCCGTGCGGCCCGCGAGCCCCTCGACCTGCACCTGGCCCACCCCCACTGCAGCCCAGCCCCGGCGCCGCCACCTGTCTGCCGGGCTGGCTCTCCACAGCTCCATACGGAAAAAGCCACCCCTCCGCCGTTTCGCCATGGCCCGGGGCGGGAGCGGGATCGAGGGCCCGGGCCGCTTCCCCGGGCCTGCCGGCCACCTGGGGCGGGGTCCTGAGCTCGGACGGTGGCGTGGGGGCGAGGGTGGCGTGGCTGGGTCTTAGGGGCCGTGCCAACTCAATGGTGGCTCCCAGTGGCTTCGGGCCAGCTTCTGTCGGGCAGGAGGGCCGGCCCGGTCTGCGTCTGAGCTGCGCCTAGCGCAGCGTGGGCGGGCAGGTGGGATGCCCAAGGGCCCGCGGTCCCCGGGCCCGGAAGCCTCCTGGGCCACTTCCCCGTGAGCGGCCTGCGGGATCTGGGGCGGGGCGCCAAGCGCCGAAAAGTTTGCTGGCTCCCGCCCGCCCTGGGCTGGGTGGTCGCCAGCACCTCCGCCACCCCCAGGTGCCCGAGACCTCCGTTCCCCTGCCTAGGCGGGCGGCGGGGCCCTGCCGGGACGGGCGGGCCGCTGGGCTGACGGTAAGGCCCAAGCGCCTGCGAAGCTGCGCCTCAAGAGGCAGCCCGCGACCCCGCCGGCATCCACTGCCGAAGCAGCCTAGAAGGGCCCGATCTCGCCGCGATCGCGGAAGCTAAGCAGGGTCGGGCCTGGTTAGAACTTGGATGGGAGACCTCTAGGGAAGACCGGGTGCTCCAGGCGTTTTGCCTCCCGCTCCGCCTTCTCCTCTTGTCGCTCTCGGCGTTCGCGGCTCTCTCCGCCCCCGCCCGGCACAGCTGCAAGCCCCACCTCCTCAGGCCCCTCCCACCACAGCCAGCGTCTGATGGGGCGCTCCCCGCCTGCCTGAGCGGCCAGGCGGCCAGAAGGCGTCCCTGGAAGGCAGAGGCACACCAGACGCTCCGGGCGTGGCCTGACGGGAACCAGACGTGGCCGCGGACCCGGGGGCCGTCCGTGCGGCCCGCGAGCCCCTCGACCTGCACCTGGCCGCCCCCCACTGCAGCCCAGCCCCGGCGCCGCCACCTGTCTGCCGGGCTGGCTCTCCACAGCTCCATACGGAAAAAGCCGCCCCTCCGCCGTTTCGCCATGGCCCGGGGCGGGAGCGGGATCGAGGGCCCGGGCCGCTTCCCCGGGCCTGCCGGCCACCTGGGGCGGGGTCCTGAGCTCGGACGGTGGCGTGGGGGCGAGGGTGGCGTGGCTGGGTCTTAGGGGCCGTGCCAACTCAATGGTGGCTCCCAGTGGCTTCGGGCCAGCTTCTGTCGGGCAGGAGGGCCGGCCCGGTCTGCGTCTGAGCTGCGCCTAGCGCAGCGTGGGCGGGCAGGTGGGATGCCCAAGGGCCCGCGGTCCCCGGGCCCGGAAGCCTCCTGGGCCACTTCCCCGTGAGCGGCCTGCGGGATCTGGGGCGGGGCGCCAAGCGCCGAAAAGTTTGCTGGCTCCCGCCCGCCCTGGGCTGGGTGGTCGCCAGCACCTCCGCCACCCCCAGGTGCCCGAGACCTCCGTTCCCCTGCCTAGGCGGGCGGCGGGGCCCTGCCGGGACGGGCGGGCCGCTGGGCTGACGGTAAGGCCCAAGCGCCTGCGAAGCTGCGCCTCAAGAGGCAGCCCGCGACCCCGCCGGCATCCACTGCCGAAGCAGCCTAGAAGGGCCCGATCTCGCCGCGATCGCGGAAGCTAAGCAGGGTCGGGCCTGGTTAGAACTTGGATGGGAGACCTCTAGGGAAGACCGGGTGCTCCAGGCGTTTTGCCTCCCGCTCCGCCTTCTCCTCTTGTCGCTCGCGGCGTTCGCGGCTCTCTCCGCCCCCGCCCGGCACAGCTGCAAGCCCCACCTCCTCAGGCCCCTCCCACCACAGCCAGCGTCTGATGGGGCGCTCCCCGCCTGCCTGAGCGGCCAGGCGGCCAGAAGGCGTCCCTGGAAGGCAGAGGCACACCAGACGCTCCGGGCGTGGCCTGACGGGAACCAGACGTGGCCGCGGACCCGGGGGCCGTCCGTGCGGCCCGCGAGCCCCTCGACCTGCACCTGGCCGCCCCCCACTGCAGCCCAGCCCCGGCGCCGCCACCTGTCTGCCGGGCTGGCTCTCCACAGCTCCATACGGAAAAAGCCGCCCCTCCGCCGTTTCGCCATGGCCCGGGGCGGGAGCGGGATCGAGGGCCCGGGCCGCTTCCCCGGGCCTGCCGGCCACCTGGGGCGGGGTCCTGAGCTCGGACGGTGGCGTGGGGGCGAGGGTGGCGTGGCTGGGTCTTAGGGGCCGTGCCAACTCAATGGTGGCTCCCAGTGGCTTCGGGCCAGCTTCTGTCGGGCAGGAGGGCCGGCCCGGTCTGCGTCTGAGCTGCGCCTAGCGCAGCGTGGGCGGGCAGGTGGGATGCCCAAGGGCCCGCGGTCCCCGGGCCCGGAAGCCTCCTGGGCCACTTCCCCGTGAGCGGCCTGCGGGATCTGGGGCGGGGCGCCAAGCGCCGAAAAGTTTGCTGGCTCCCGCCCGCCCTGGGCTGGGTGGTCGCCAGCACCTCCGCCACCCCCAGGTGCCCGAGACCTCCGTTCCCCTGCCTAGGCGGGCGGCGGGGCCCTGCCGGGACGGGCGGGCCGCTGGGCTGACGGTAAGGCCCAAGCGCCTGCGAAGCTGCGCCTCAAGAGGCAGCCCGCGACCCCGCCGGCATCCACTGCCGAAGCAGCCTAGAAGGGCCCGATCTCGCCGCGATCGCGGAAGCTAAGCAGGGTCGGGCCTGGTTAGAACTTGGATGGGAGACCTCTAGGGAAGACCGGGTGCTCCAGGCGTTTTGCCTCCCGCTCCGCCTTCTCCTCTTGTCGCTCGCGGCGTTGGCGGCTCTCTCCGCCCCCGCCCGGCACAGCTGCAAGCCCCACCTCCTCAGGCCCCTCCCACCACAGCCAGCGTCTGATGGGGCGCTCCCCGCCTGCCTGAGCGGCCAGGCGGCCAGAAGGCGTCCCTGGAAGGCAGAGGCACACCAGACGCTCCGGGCGTGGCCTGACGGGAACCAGACGTGGCCGCGGACCCGGGGGCCGTCCGTGCGGCCCGCGAGCCCCTCGACCTGCACCTGGCCCACCCCCACTGCAGCCCAGCCCCGGCGCCGCCACCTGTCTGCCGGGCTGGCTCTCCACAGCTCCATACGGAAAAAGCCGCCCCTCCGCCGTTTCGCCATGGCCCGGGGCGGGAGCGGGATCGAGGGCCCGGGCCGCTTCCCCGGGCCTGCCGGCCACCTGGGGCGGGGTCCTGAGCTCGGACGGTGGCGTGGGGGCGAGGGTGGCGTGGCTGGGTCTTAGGGGCCGTGCCAACTCAATGGTGGCTCCCAGTGGCTTCGGGCCAGCTTCTGTCGGGCAGGAGGGCCGGCCCGGTCTGCGTCTGAGCTGCGCCTAGCGCAGCGTGGGCGGGCAGGTGGGATGCCCAAGGGCCCGCGGTCCCCGGGCCCGGAAGCCTCCTGGGCCACTTCCCCGTGAGCGGCCTGCGGGATCTGGGGCGGGGCGCCAAGCGCCGAAAAGTTTGCTGGCTCCCGCCCGCCCTGGGCTGGGTGGTCGCCAGCACCTCCGCCACCCCCAGGTGCCCGAGACCTCCGTTCCCCTGCCTAGGCGGGCGGCGGGGCCCTGCCGGGACGGGCGGGCCGCTGGGCTGACGGTAAGGCCCAAGCGCCTGCGAAGCTGCGCCTCAAGAGGCAGCCCGCGACCCCGCCGGCATCCACTGCCGAAGCAGCCTAGAAGGGCCCGATCTCGCCGCGATCGCGGAAGCTAAGCAGGGTCGGGCCTGGTTAGAACTTGGATGGGAGACCTCTAGGGAAGACCGGGTGCTCCAGGCGTTTTGCCTCCCGCTCCGCCTTCTCCTCTTGTCGCTCGCGGCGTTCGCGGCTCTCTCCGCCCCCGCCCGGCACAGCTGCAAGCCCCACCTCCTCAGGCCCCTCCCACCACAGCCAGCGTCTGATGGGGCGCTCCCCGCCTGCCTGAGCGGCCAGGCGGCCAGAAGGCGTCCCTGGAAGGCAGAGGCACACCAGACGCTCCGGGCGTGGCCTGACGGGAACCAGACGTGGCCGCGGACCCGGGGGCCGTCCGTGCGGCCCGCGAGCCCCTCGACCTGCACCTGGCCGCCCCCCACTGCAGCCCAGCCCCGGCGCCGCCACCTGTCTGCCGGGCTGGCTCTCCACAGCTCCATACGGAAAAAGCCGCCCCTCCGCCGTTTCGCCATGGCCCGGGGCGGGAGCGGGATCGAGGGCCCGGGCCGCTTCCCCGGGCCTGCCGGCCACCTGGGGCGGGGTCCTGAGCTCGGACGGTGGCGTGGGGGCGAGGGTGGCGTGGCTGGGTCTTAGGGGCCGTGCCAACTCAATGGTGGCTCCCAGTGGCTTCGGGCCAGCTTCTGTCGGGCAGGAGGGCCGGCCCGGTCTGCGTCTGAGCTGCGCCTAGCGCAGCGTGGGCGGGCAGGTGGGATGCCCAAGGGCCCGCGGTCCCCGGGCCCGGAAGCCTCCTGGGCCACTTCCCCGTGAGCGGCCTGCGGGATCTGGGGCGGGGCGCCAAGCGCCGAAAAGTTTGCTGGCTCCCGCCCGCCCTGGGCTGGGTGGTCGCCAGCACCTCCGCCACCCCCAGGTGCCCGAGACCTCCATTCCCCTGCCTAGGCGGGCGGCGGGGCCCTGCCGGGACGGGCGGGCCGCTGGGCTGACGGTAAGGCCCAAGCGCCTGCGAAGCTGCGCCTCAAGAGGCAGCCCGCGACCCCGCCGGCATCCACTGCCGAAGCAGCCTAGAAGGGCCCGATCTCGCCGCGATCGCGGAAGCTAAGCAGGGTCGGGCCTGGTTAGAACTTGGATGGGAGACCTCTAGGGAAGACCGGGTGCTCCAGGCGTTTTGCCTCCCGCTCCGCCTTCTCCTCTTGTCGCTCGCGGCGTTGGCGGCTCTCTCCGCCCCCGCCCGGCACAGCTGCAAGCCCCACCTCCTCAGGCCCCTCCCACCACAGCCAGCGTCTGATGGGGCGCTCCCCGCCTGCCTGAGCGGCCAGGTGGCCAGAAGGCGTCCCTGGAAGGCAGAGGCACACCAGACGCTCCGGGCGTGGCCTGACGGGAACCAGACGTGGCCGCGGACCCGGGGGCCGTCCGTGCGGCCCGCGAGCCCCTCGACCTGCACCTGGCCCACCCCCACTGCAGCCCAGCCCCGGCGCCGCCACCTGTCTGCCGGGCTGGCTCTCCACAGCTCCATACGGAAAAAGCCACCCCTCCGCCGTTTCGCCATGGCCCGGGGCGGGAGCGGGATCGAGGGCCCGGGCCGCTTCCCCGGGCCTGCCGGCCACCTGGGGCGGGGTCCTGAGCTCGGACGGTGGCGTGGGGGCGAGGGTGCCGTGGCTGGGTCTTAGGGGCCGTGCCAACTCAATGGTGGCTCCCAGTGGCTTCGGGCCAGCTTCTGTCGGGCAGGAGGGCCGGCCCGGTCTGCGTCTGAGCTGCGCCTAGCGCAGCGTGGGCGGGCAGGTGGGATGCCCAAGGGCCCGCGGTCCCCGGGCCCGGAAGCCTCCTGGGCCACTTCCCCGTGAGCGGCCTGCGGGATCTGGGGCGGGGCGCCAAGCGCCGAAAAGTTTGCTGGCTCCCGCCCGCCCTGGGCTGGGTGGTCGCCAGCACCTCCGCCACCCCCAGGTGCCCGAGACCTCCGTTCCCCTGCCTAGGCGGGCGGCGGGGCCCTGCCGGGACGGGCGGGCCGCTGGGCTGACGGTAAGGCCCAAGCGCCTGCGAAGCTGCGCCTCAAGAGGCAGCCCGCGACCCCGCCGGCATCCACTGCCGAAGCAGCCTAGAAGGGCCCGATCTCGCCGCGATCGCGGAAGCTAAGCAGGGTCGGGCCTGGTTAGAACTTGGATGGGAGACCTCTAGGGAAGACCGGGTGCTCCAGGCGTTTTGCCTCCCTCTCCGCCTTCTCCTCTTGTCGCTCGCGGCGTTCGCGGCTCTCTCCGCCCCCGCCCGGCACAGCTGCAAGCCCCACCTCCTCAGGCCCCTCCCACCACAGCCAGCGTCTGATGGGGCGCTCCCCGCCTGCCTGAGCGGCCAGGCGGCCAGAAGGCGTCCCTGGAAGGCAGAGGCACACCAGACGCTCCGGGCGTGGCCTGACGGGAACCAGACGTGGCCGCGGACCCGGGGGCCGTCCGTGCGGCCCGCGAGCCCCTCGACCTGCACCTGGCCGCCCCCCACTGCAGCCCAGCCCCGGCGCCGCCACCTGTCTGCCGGGCTGGCTCTCCACAGCTCCATACGGAAAAAGCCGCCCCTCCGCCGTTTCGCCATGGCCCGGGGCGGGAGCGGGATCGAGGGCCCGGGCCGCTTCCCCGGGCCTGCCGGCCACCTGGGGCGGGGTCCTGAGCTCGGACGGTGGCGTGGGGGCGAGGGTGGCGTGGCTGGGTCTTAGGGGCCGTGCCAACTCAATGGTGGCTCCCAGTGGCTTCGGGCCAGCTTCTGTCGGGCAGGAGGGCCGGCCCGGTCTGCGTCTGAGCTGCGCCTAGCGCAGCGTGGGCGGGCAGGTGGGATGCCCAAGGGCCCGCGGTCCCCGGGCCCGGAAGCCTCCTGGGCCACTTCCCCGTGAGCGGCCTGCGGGATCTGGGGCGGGGCGCCAAGCGCCGAAAAGTTTGCTGGCTCCCGCCCGCCCTGGGCTGGGTGGTCGCCAGCACCTCCGCCACCCCCAGGTGCCCGAGACCTCCGTTCCCCTGCCTAGGCGGGCGGCGGGGCCCTGCCGGGACGGGCGGGCCGCTGGGCTGACGGTAAGGCCCAAGCGCCTGCGAAGCTGCGCCTCAAGAGGCAGCCCGCGACCCCGCCGGCATCCACTGCCGAAGCAGCCTAGAAGGGCCCGATC
Source organism: Grampus griseus (assembly GCF_964374135.1). Lineage (NCBI taxonomy): Eukaryota > Metazoa > Chordata > Mammalia > Artiodactyla > Delphinidae > Grampus > Grampus griseus. The sequence continues at coordinate 84,056 of NW_028132888.1, forward strand.
TCGCCGCGATCGCGGAAGCTAAGCAGGGTCGGGCCTGGTTAGAACTTGGATGGGAGACCTCTAGGGAAGACCGGGTGCTCCAGGCGTTTTGCCTCCCGCTCCGCCTTCTCCTCTTGTCGCTCGCGGCGTTCGCGGCTCTCTCCGCCCCCGCCCGGCACAGCTGCAAGCCCCACCTCCTCAGGCCCCTCCCACCACAGCCAGCGTTTGATGGGGCGCTCCCCGCCTGCCTGAGCGGCCAGGCGGCCAGAAGGCGTCCCTGGAAGGCAGAGGCACACCAGACGCTCCGGGCGTGGCCTGACGGGAACCAGACGTGGCCGCGGACCCGGGGGCCGTCCGTGCGGCCCGCGAGCCCCTCGACCTGCACCTGGCCGCCCCCCACTGCAGCCCAGCCCCGGCGCCGCCACCTGTCTGCCGGGCTGGCTCTCCACAGCTCCATACGGAAAAAGCCGCCCCTCCGCCGTTTCGCCATGGCCCGGGGCGGGAGCGGGATCGAGGGCCCGGGCCGCTTCCCCGGGCCTGCCGGCCACCTGGGGCGGGGTCCTGAGCTCGGACGGTGGCGTGGGGGCGAGGGTGGCGTGGCTGGGTCTTAGGGGCCGTGCCAACTCAATGGTGGCTCCCAGTGGCTTCGGGCCAGCTTCTGTCGGGCAGGAGGGCCGGCCCGGTCTGCGTCTGAGCTGCGCCTAGCGCAGCGTGGGCGGGCAGGTGGGATGCCCAAGGGCCCGCGGTCCCCGGGCCCGGAAGCCTCCTGGGCCACTTCCCCGTGAGCGGCCTGCGGGATCTGGGGCGGGGCGCCAAGCGCCGAAAAGTTTGCTGGCTCCCGCCCGCCCTGGGCTGGGTGGTCGCCAGCACCTCCGCCACCCCCAGGTGCCCGAGACCTCCGTTCCCCTGCCTAGGCGGGCGGCGGGGCCCTGCCGGGACGGGCGGGCCGCTGGGCTGACGGTAAGGCCCAAGCGCCTGCGAAGCTGCGCCTCAAGAGGCAGCCCGCGACCCCGCCGGCATCCACTGCCGAAGCAGCCTAGAAGGGCCCGATCTCGCCGCGATCGCGGAAGCTAAGCAGGGTCGGGCCTGGTTAGAACTTGGATGGGAGACCTCTAGGGAAGACCGGGTGCTCCAGGCGTTTTGCCTCCCGCTCCGCCTTCTCCTCTTGTCGCTCGCGGCGTTGGCGGCTCTCTCCGCCCCCGCCCGGCACAGCTGCAAGCCCCACCTCCTCAGGCCCCTCCCACCACAGCCAGCGTCTGATGGGGCGCTCCCCGCCTGCCTGAGCGGCCAGGCGGCCAGAAGGCGTCCCTGGAAGGCAGAGGCACACCAGACGCTCCGGGCGTGGCCTGACGGGAACCAGACGTGGCCGCGGACCCGGGGGCCGTCCGTGCGGCCCGCGAGCCCCTCGACCTGCACCTGGCCCACCCCCACTGCAGCCCAGCCCCGGCGCCGCCACCTGTCTGCCGGGCTGGCTCTCCACAGCTCCATACGGAAAAAGCCACCCCTCCGCCGTTTCGCCATGGCCCGGGGCGGGAGCGGGATCGAGGGCCCGGGCCGCTTCCCCGGGCCTGCCGGCCACCTGGGGCGGGGTCCTGAGCTCGGACGGTGGCGTGGGGGCGAGGGTGGCGTGGCTGGGTCTTAGGGGCCGTGCCAACTCAATGGTGGCTCCCAGTGGCTTCGGGCCAGCTTCTGTCGGGCAGGAGGGCCGGCCCGGTCTGCGTCTGAGCTGCGCCTAGCGCAGCGTGGGCGGGCAGGTGGGATGCCCAAGGGCCCGCGGTCCCCGGGCCCGGAAGCCTCCTGGGCCACTTCCCCGTGAGCGGCCTGCGGGATCTGGGGCGGGGCGCCAAGCGCCGAAAAGTTTGCTGGCTCCCGCCCGCCCTGGGCTGGGTGGTCGCCAGCACCTCCGCCACCCCCAGGTGCCCGAGACCTCCGTTCCCCTGCCTAGGCGGGCGGCGGGGCCCTGCCGGGACGGGCGGGCCGCTGGGCTGACGGTAAGGCCCAAGCGCCTGCGAAGCTGCGCCTCAAGAGGCAGCCCGCGACCCCGCCGGCATCCACTGCCGAAGCAGCCTAGAAGGGCCCGATCTCGCCGCGATCGCGGAAGCTAAGCAGGGTCGGGCCTGGTTAGAACTTGGATGGGAGACCTCTAGGGAAGACCGGGTGCTCCAGGCGTTTTGCCTCCCGCTCCGCCTTCTCCTCTTGTCGCTCGCGGCGTTCGCGGCTCTCTCCGCCCCCGCCCGGCACAGCTGCAAGCCCCACCTCCTCAGGCCCCTCCCACCACAGCCAGCGTCTGATGGGGCGCTCCCCGCCTGCCTGAGCGGCCAGGCGGCCAGAAGGCGTCCCTGGAAGGCAGAGGCACACCAGACGCTCCGGGCGTGGCCTGACGGGAACCAGACGTGGCCGCGGACCCGGGGGCCGTCCGTGCGGCCCGCGAGCCCCTCGACCTGCACCTGGCCCACCCCCACTGCAGCCCAGCCCCGGCGCCGCCACCTGTCTGCCGGGCTGGCTCTCCACAGCTCCATACGGAAAAAGCCACCCCTCCGCCGTTTCGCCATGGCCCGGGGCGGGAGCGGGATCGAGGGCCCGGGCCGCTTCCCCGGGCCTGCCGGCCACCTGGGGCGGGGTCCTGAGCTCGGACGGTGGCGTGGGGGCGAGGGTGCCGTGGCTGGGTCTTAGGGGCCGTGCCAACTCAATGGTGGCTCCCAGTGGCTTCGGGCCAGCTTCTGTCGGGCAGGAGGGCCGGCCCGGTCTGCGTCTGAGCTGCGCCTAGCGCAGCGTGGGCGGGCAGGTGGGATGCCCAAGGGCCCGCGGTCCCCGGGCCCGGAAGCCTCCTGGGCCACTTCCCCGTGAGCGGCCTGCGGGATCTGGGGCGGGGCGCCAAGCGCCGAAAAGTTTGCTGGCTCCCGCCCGCCCTGGGCTGGGTGGTCGCCAGCACCTCCGCCACCCCCAGGTGCCCGAGACCTCCGTTCCCCTGCCTAGGCGGGCGGCGGGGCCCTGCCGGGACGGGCGGGCCGCTGGGCTGACGGTAAGGCCCAAGCGCCTGCGAAGCTGCGCCTCAAGAGGCAGCCCGCGACCCCGCCGGCATCCACTGCCGAAGCAGCCTAGAAGGGCCCGATCTCGCCGCGATCGCGGAAGCTAAGCAGGGTCGGGCCTGGTTAGAACTTGGATGGGAGACCTCTAGGGAAGACCGGGTGCTCCAGGCGTTTTGCCTCCCGCTCCGCCTTCTCCTCTTGTCGCTCGCGGCGTTCGCGGCTCTCTCCGCCCCCGCCCGGCACAGCTGCAAGCCCCACCTCCTCAGGCCCCTCCCACCACAGCCAGCGTCTGATGGGGCGCTCCCCGCCTGCCTGAGCGGCCAGGCGGCCAGAAGGCGTCCCTGGAAGGCAGAGGCACACCAGACGCTCCGGGCGTGGCCTGACGGGAACCAGACGTGGCCGCGGACCCGGGGGCCGTCCGTGCGGCCCGCGAGCCCCTCGACCTGCACCTGGCCGCCCCCCACTGCAGCCCAGCCCCGGCGCCGCCACCTGTCTGCCGGGCTGGCTCTCCACAGCTCCATACGGAAAAAGCCGCCCCTCCGCCGTTTCGCCATGGCCCGGGGCGGGAGCGGGATCGAGGGCCCGGGCCGCTTCCCCGGGCCTGCCGGCCACCTGGGGCGGGGTCCTGAGCTCGGACGGTGGCGTGGGGGCGAGGGTGGCGTGGCTGGGTCTTAGGGGCCGTGCCAACTCAATGGTGGCTCCCAGTGGCTTCGGGCCAGCTTCTGTCGGGCAGGAGGGCCGGCCCGGTCTGCGTCTGAGCTGCGCCTAGCGCAGCGTGGGCGGGCAGGTGGGATGCCCAAGGGCCCGCGGTCCCCGGGCCCGGAAGCCTCCTGGGCCACTTCCCCGTGAGCGGCCTGCGGGATCTGGGGCGGGGCGCCAAGCGCCGAAAAGTTTGCTGGCTCCCGCCCGCCCTGGGCTGGGTGGTCGCCAGCACCTCCGCCACCCCCAGGTGCCCGAGACCTCCGTTCCCCTGCCTAGGCGGGCGGCGGGGCCCTGCCGGGACGGGCGGGCCGCTGGGCTGACGGTAAGGCCCAAGCGCCTGCGAAGCTGCGCCTCAAGAGGCAGCCCGCGACCCCGCCGGCATCCACTGCCGAAGCAGCCTAGAAGGGCCCGATCTCGCCGCGATCGCGGAAGCTAAGCAGGGTCGGGCCTGGTTAGAACTTGGATGGGAGACCTCTAGGGAAGACCGGGTGCTCCAGGCGTTTTGCCTCCCGCTCCGCCTTCTCCTCTTGTCGCTCGCGGCGTTCGCGGCTCTCTCCGCCCCCGCCCGGCACAGCTGCAAGCCCCACCTCCTCAGGCCCCTCCCACCACAGCCAGCGTCTGATGGGGCGCTCCCCGCCTGCCTGAGCGGCCAGGCGGCCAGAAGGCGTCCCTGGAAGGCAGAGGCACACCAGACGCTCCGGGCGTGGCCTGACGGGAACCAGACGTGGCCGCGGACCCGGGGGCCGTCCGTGCGGCCCGCGAGCCCCTCGACCTGCACCTGGCCGCCCCCCACTGCAGCCCAGCCCCGGCGCCGCCACCTGTCTGCCGGGCTGGCTCTCCACAGCTCCATACGGAAAAAGCCGCCCCTCCGCCGTTTCGCCATGGCCCGGGGCGGGAGCGGGATCGAGGGCCCGGGCCGCTTCCCCGGGCCTGCCGGCCACCTGGGGCGGGGTCCTGAGCTCGGACGGTGGCGTGGGGGCGAGGGTGGCGTGGCTGGGTCTTAGGGGCCGTGCCAACTCAATGGTGGCTCCCAGTGGCTTCGGGCCAGCTTCTGTCGGGCAGGAGGGCCGGCCCGGTCTGCGTCTGAGCTGCGCCTAGCGCAGCGTGGGCGGGCAGGTGGGATGCCCAAGGGCCCGCGGTCCCCGGGCCCGGAAGCCTCCTGGGCCACTTCCCCGTGAGCGGCCTGCGGGATCTGGGGCGGGGCGCCAAGCGCCGAAAAGTTTGCTGGCTCCCGCCCGCCCTGGGCTGGGTGGTCGCCAGCACCTCCGCCACCCCCAGGTGCCCGAGACCTCCGTTCCCCTGCCTAGGCGGGCGGCGGGGCCCTGCCGGGACGGGCGGGCCGCTGGGCTGACGGTAAGGCCCAAGCGCCTGCGAAGCTGCGCCTCAAGAGGCAGCCCGCGACCCCGCCGGCATCCACTGCCGAAGCAGCCTAGAAGGGCCCGATCTCGCCGCGATCGCGGAAGCTAAGCAGGGTCGGGCCTGGTTAGAACTTGGATGGGAGACCTCTAGGGAAGACCGGGTGCTCCAGGCGTTTTGCCTCCCGCTCCGCCTTCTCCTCTTGTCGCTCGCGGCGTTGGCGGCTCTCTCCGCCCCCGCCCGGCACAGCTGCAAGCCCCACCTCCTCAGGCCCCTCCCACCACAGCCAGCGTCTGATGGGGCGCTCCCCGCCTGCCTGAGCGGCCAGGCGGCCAGAAGGCGTCCCTGGAAGGCAGAGGCACACCAGACGCTCCGGGCGTGGCCTGACGGGAACCAGACGTGGCCGCGGACCCGGGGGCCGTCCGTGCGGCCCGCGAGCCCCTCGACCTGCACCTGGCCCACCCCCACTGCAGCCCAGCCCCGGCGCCGCCACCTGTCTGCCGGGCTGGCTCTCCACAGCTCCATACGGAAAAAGCCGCCCCTCCGCCGTTTCGCCATGGCCCGGGGCGGGAGCGGGATCGAGGGCCCGGGCCGCTTCCCCGGGCCTGCCGGCCACCTGGGGCGGGGTCCTGAGCTCGGACGGTGGCGTGGGGGCGAGGGTGGCGTGGCTGGGTCTTAGGGGCCGTGCCAACTCAATGGTGGCTCCCAGTGGCTTCGGGCCAGCTTCTGTCGGGCAGGAGGGCCGGCCCGGTCTGCGTCTGAGCTGCGCCTAGCGCAGCGTGGGCGGGCAGGTGGGATGCCCAAGGGCCCGCGGTCCCCGGGCCCGGAAGCCTCCTGGGCCACTTCCCCGTGAGCGGCCTGCGGGATCTGGGGCGGGGCGCCAAGCGCCGAAAAGTTTGCTGGCTCCCGCCCGCCCTGGGCTGGGTGGTCGCCAGCACCTCCGCCACCCCCAGGTGCCCGAGACCTCCGTTCCCCTGCCTAGGCGGGCGGCGGGGCCCTGCCGGGACGGGCGGGCCGCTGGGCTGACGGTAAGGCCCAAGCGCCTGCGAAGCTGCGCCTCAAGAGGCAGCCCGCGACCCCGCCGGCATCCACTGCCGAAGCAGCCTAGAAGGGCCCGATCTCGCCGCGATCGCGGAAGCTAAGCAGGGTCGGGCCTGGTTAGAACTTGGATGGGAGACCTCTAGGGAAGACCGGGTGCTCCAGGCGTTTTGCCTCCCGCTCCGCCTTCTCCTCTTGTCGCTCGCGGCGTTGGCGGCTCTCTCCGCCCCCGCCCGGCACAGCTGCAAGCCCCACCTCCTCAGGCCCCTCCCACCACAGCCAGCGTCTGATGGGGCGCTCCCCGCCTGCCTGAGCGGCCAGGCGGCCAGAAGGCGTCCCTGGAAGGCAGAGGCACACCAGACGCTCCGGGCGTGGCCTGACGGGAACCAGACGTGGCCGCGGACCCGGGGGCCGTCCGTGCGGCCCGCGAGCCCCTCGACCTGCACCTGGCCGCCCCCCACTGCAGCCCAGCCCCGGCGCCGCCACCTGTCTGCCGGGCTGGCTCTCCACAGCTCCATACGGAAAAAGCCGCCCCTCCGCCGTTTCGCCATGGCCCGGGGCGGGAGCGGGATCGAGGGCCCGGGCCGCTTCCCCGGGCCTGCCGGCCACCTGGGGCGGGGTCCTGAGCTCGGATGGTGGCGTGGGGGCGAGGGTGGCGTGGCTGGGTCTTAGGGGCCGTGCCAACTCAATGGTGGCTCCCAGTGGCTTCGGGCCAGCTTCTGTCGGGCAGGAGGGCCGGCCCGGTCTGCGTCTGAGCTGCGCCTAGCGCAGCGTGGGCGGGCAGGTGGGATGCCCAAGGGCCCGCGGTCCCCGGGCCCGGAAGCCTCCTGGGCCACTTCCCCGTGAGCGGCCTGCGGGATCTGGGGTGGGGCGCCAAGCGCCGAAAAGTTTGCTGGCTCCCGCCCGCCCTGGGCTGGGTGGTCGCCAGCACCTCCGCCACCCCCAGGTGCCCGAGACCTCCGTTCCCCTGCCTAGGCGGGCGGCGGGGCCCTGCCGGGACGGGCGGGCCGCTGGGCTGACGGTAAGGCCCAAGCGCCTGCGAAGCTGCGCCTCAAGAGGCAGCCCGCGACCCCGCCGGCATCCACTGCCGAAGCAGCCTAGAAGGGCCCGATCTCGCCGCGATCGCGGAAGCTAAGCAGGGTCGGGCCTGGTTAGAACTTGGATGGGAGACCTCTAGGGAAGACCGGGTGCTCCAGGCGTTTTGCCTCCCGCTCCGCCTTCTCCTCTTGTCGCTCGCGGCGTTCGCGGCTCTCTCCGCCCCCGCCCGGCACAGCTGCAAGCCCCACCTCCTCAGGCCCCTCCCACCACAGCCAGCGTCTGATGGGGCGCTCCCCGCCTGCCTGAGCGGCCAGGCGGCCAGAAGGCGTCCCTGGAAGGCAGAGGCACACCAGACGCTCCGGGCGTGGCCTGACGGGAACCAGACGTGGCCGCGGACCCGGGGGCCGTCCGTGCGGCCCGCGAGCCCCTCGACCTGCACCTGGCCCACCCCCACTGCAGCCCAGCCCCGGCGCCGCCACCTGTCTGCCGGGCTGGCTCTCCACAGCTCCATACGGAAAAAGCCGCCCCTCCGCCGTTTCGCCATGGCCCGGGGCGGGAGCGGGATCGAGGGCCCGGGCCGCTTCCCCAGGCCTGCCGGCCACCTGGGGCGGGGTCCTGAGCTCGAACGGTGGCGTGGGGGCGAGGGTGGCGTGGCTGGGTCTTAGGGGCCGTGCCAACTCAATGGTGGCTCCCAGTGGCTTCGGGCCAGCTTCTGTCGGGCAGGAGGGCCGGCCCGGTCTGCGTCTGAGCTGCGCCTAGCGCAGCGTGGGCGGGCAGGTGGGATGCCCAAGGGCCCGCGGTCCCCGGGCCCGGAAGCCTCCTGGGCCACTTCCCCGTGAGCGGCCTGCGGGATCTGGGGCGGGGCGCCAAGCGCCGAAAAGTTTGCTGGCTCCCGCCCGCCCTGGGCTGGGTGGTCGCCAGCACCTCCGCCACCCCCAGGTGCCCGAGACCTCCGTTCCCCTGCCTAGGCGGGCGGCGGGGCCCTGCCGGGACGGGCGGGCCGCTGGGCTGACGGTAAGGCCCAAGCGCCTGCGAAGCTGCGCCTCAAGAGGCAGCCCGCGACCCCGCCGGCATCCACTGCCGAAGCAGCCTAGAAGGGCCCGATCTCGCCGCGATCGCGGAAGCTAAGCAGGGTCGGGCCTGGTTAGAACTTGGATGGGAGACCTCTAGGGAAGACCGGGTGCTCCAGGCGTTTTGCCTCCCGCTCCGCCTTCTCCTCTTGTCGCTCGCGGCGTTGGCGGCTCTCTCCGCCCCCGCCCGGCACAGCTGCAAGCCCCACCTCCTCAGGCCCCTCCCACCACAGCCAGCGTCTGATGGGGCGCTCCCCGCCTGCCTGAGCGGCCAGGCGGCCAGAAGGCGTCCCTGGAAGGCAGAGGCACACCAGACGCTCCGGGCGTGGCCTGACGGGAACCAGACGTGGCCGCGGACCCGGGGGCCGTCCGTGCGGCCCGCGAGCCCCTCGACCTGCACCTGGCCGCCCCCCACTGCAGCCCAGCCCCGGCGCCGCCACCTGTCTGCCGGGCTGGCTCTCCACAGCTCCATACGGAAAAAGCCGCCCCTCCGCCGTTTCGCCATGGCCCGGGGCGGGAGCGGGATCGAGGGCCCGGGCCGCTTCCCCGGGCCTGCCGGCCACCTGGGGCGGGGTCCTGAGCTCGGACGGTGGCGTGGGGGCGAGGGTGGCGTGGCTGGGTCTTAGGGGCCGTGCCAACTCAATGGTGGCTCCCAGTGGCTTCGGGCCAGCTTCTGTCGGGCAGGAGGGCCGGCCCGGTCTGCGTCTGAGCTGCGCCTAGCGCAGCGTGGGCGGGCAGGTGGGATGCCCAAGGGCCCGCGGTCCCCGGGCCCGGAAGCCTCCTGGGCCACTTCCCCGTGAGCGGCCTGCGGGATCTGGGGTGGGGCGCCAAGCGCCGAAAAGTTTGCTGGCTCCCGCCCGCCCTGGGCTGGGTGGTCGCCAGCACCTCCGCCACCCCCAGGTGCCCGAGACCTCCGTTCCCCTGCCTAGGCGGGCGGCGGGGCCCTGCCGGGACGGGCGGGCCGCTGGGCTGACGGTAAGGCCCAAGCGCCTGCGAAGCTGCGCCTCAAGAGGCAGCCCGCGACCCCGCCGGCATCCACTGCCGAAGCAGCCTAGAAGGGCCCGATCTCGCCGCGATCGCGGAAGCTAAGCAGGGTCGGGCCTGGTTAGAACTTGGATGGGAGACCTCTAGGGAAGACCGGGTGCTCCAGGCGTTTTGCCTCCCGCTCCGCCTTCTCCTCTTGTCGCTCGCGGCGTTCGCGGCTCTCTCCGCCCCCGCCCGGCACAGCTGCAAGCCCCACCTCCTCAGGCCCCTCCCACCACAGCCAGCGTCTGATGGGGCGCTCCCCGCCTGCCTGAGCGGCCAGGCGGCCAGAAGGCGTCCCTGGAAGGCAGAGGCACACCAGACGCTCCGGGCGTGGCCTGACGGGAACCAGACGTGGCCGCGGACCCGGGGGCCGTCCGTGCGGCCCGCGAGCCCCTCGACCTGCACCTGGCCGCCCCCCACTGCAGCCCAGCCCCGGCGCCGCCACCTGTCTGCCGGGCTGGCTCTCCACAGCTCCATACGGAAAAAGCCGCCCCTCCGCCGTTTCGCCATGGCCCGGGGCGGGAGCGGGATCGAGGGCCCGGGCCGCTTCCCCGGGCCTGCCGGCCACCTGGGGCGGGGTCCTGAGCTCGGACGGTGGCGTGGGGGCGAGGGTGGCGTGGCTGGGTCTTAGGGGCCGTGCCAACTCAATGGTGGCTCCCAGTGGCTTCGGGCCAGCTTCTGTCGGGCAGGAGGGCCGGCCCGGTCTGCGTCTGAGCTGCGCCTAGCGCAGCGTGGGCGGGCAGGTGGGATGCCCAAGGGCCCGCGGTCCCCGGGCCCGGAAGCCTCCTGGGCCACTTCCCCGTGAGCGGCCTGCGGGATCTGGGGCGGGGCGCCAAGCGCCGAAAAGTTTGCTGGCTCCCGCCCGCCCTGGGCTGGGTGGTCGCCAGCACCTCCGCCACCCCCAGGTGCCCGAGACCTCCGTTCCCCTGCCTAGGCGGGCGGCGGGGCCCTGCCGGGACGGGCGGGTCGCTGGGCTGACGGTAAGGCCCAAGCGCCTGCGAAGCTGCGCCTCAAGAGGCAGCCCGCGACCCCGCCGGCATCCACTGCCGAAGCAGCCTAGAAGGGCCCGATCTCGCCGCGATCGCGGAAGCTAAGCAGGGTCGGGCCTGGTTAGAACTTGGATGGGAGACCTCTAGGGAAGACCGGGTGCTCCAGGCGTTTTGCCTCCCGCTCCGCCTTCCCCTCTTGTCGCTCGCGGCGTTCGCGGCTCTCTCCGCCCCCGCCCGGCACAGCTGCAAGCCCCACCTCCTCAGGCCCCTCCCACCACAGCCAGCGTCTGATGGGGCGCTCCCCGCCTGCCTGAGCGGCCAGGCGGCCAGAAGGCGTCCCTGGAAGGCAGAGGCACACCAGACGCTCCGGGCGTGGCCTGACGGGAACCAGACGTGGCCGCGGACCCGGGGGCCGTCCGTGCGGCCCGCGAGCCCCTCGACCTGCACCTGGCCGCCCCCCACTGCAGCCCAGCCCCGGCGCCGCCACCTGTCTGCCGGGCTGGCTCTCCACAGCTCCATACGGAAAAAGCCGCCCCTCCGCCGTTTCGCCATGGCCCGGGGCGGGAGCGGGATCGAGGGCCCGGGCCGCTTCCCCGGGCCTGCCGGCCACCTGGGGCGGGGTCCTGAGCTCGGACGGTGGCGTGGGGGCGAGGGTGGCGTGGCTGGGTCTTAGGGGCCGTGCCAACTCAATGGTGGCTCCCAGTGGCTTCGGGCCAGCTTCTGTCGGGCAGGAGGGCCGGCCCGGTCTGCGTCTGAGCTGCGCCTAGCGCAGCGTGGGCGGGCAGGTGGGATGCCCAAGGGCCCGCGGTCCCCGGGCCCGGAAGCCTCCTGGGCCACTTCCCCGTGAGCGGCCTGCGGGATCTGGGGCGGGGCGCCAAGCGCCGAAAAGTTTGCTGGCTCCCGCCCGCCCTGGGCTGGGTGGTCGCCAGCACCTCCGCCACCCCCAGGTGCCCGAGACCTCCGTTCCCCTGCCTAGGCGGGCGGCGGGGCCCTGCCGGGACGGGCGGGTCGCTGGGCTGACGGTAAGGCCCAAGCGCCTGCGAAGCTGCGCCTCAAGAGGCAGCCCGCGACCCCGCCGGCATCCACTGCCGAAGCAGCCTAGAAGGGCCCGATCTCGCCGCGATCGCGGAAGCTAAGCAGGGTCGGGCCTGGTTAGAACTTGGATGGGAGACCTCTAGGGAAGACCGGGTGCTCCAGGCGTTTTGCCTCCCGCTCCGCCTTCCCCTCTTGTCGCTCGCGGCGTTCGCGGCTCTCTCCGCCCCCGCCCGGCACAGCTGCAAGCCCCACCTCCTCAGGCCCCTCCCACCACAGCCAGCGTCTGATGGGGCGCTCCCCGCCTGCCTGAGCGGCCAGGCGGCCAGAAGGCGTCCCTGGAAGGCAGAGGCACACCAGACGCTCCGGGCGTGGCCTGACGGGAACCAGACGTGGCCGCGGACCCGGGGGCCGTCCGTGCGGCCCGCGAGCCCCTCGACCTGCACCTGGCCGCCCCCCACTGCAGCCCAGCCCCGGCGCCGCCACCTGTCTGCCGGGCTGGCTCTCCACAGCTCCATACGGAAAAAGCCGCCCCTCCGCCGTTTCGCCATGGCCCGGGGCGGGAGCGGGATCGAGGGCCCGGGCCGCTTCCCCGGGCCTGCCGGCCACCTGGGGCGGGGTCCTGAGCTCGGACGGTGGCGTGGGGGCGAGGGTGGCGTGGCTGGGTCTTAGGGGCCGTGCCAACTCAATGGTGGCTCCCAGTGGCTTCGGGCCAGCTTCTGTCGGGCAGGAGGGCCGGCCCGGTCTGCGTCTGAGCTGCGCCTAGCGCAGCGTGGGCGGGCAGGTGGGATGCCCAAGGGCCCGCGGTCCCCGGGCCCGGAAGCCTCCTGGGCCACTTCCCCGTGAGCGGCCTGCGGGATCTGGGGCGGGGCGCCAAGCGCCGAAAAGTTTGCTGGCTCCCGCCCGCCCTGGGCTGGGTGGTCGCCAGCACCTCCGCCACCCCCAGGTGCCCGAGACCTCCGTTCCCCTGCCTAGGCGGGCGGCGGGGCCCTGCCGGGATGGGCGGGCCGCTGGGCTGACGGTAAGGCCCAAGCGCCTGCGAAGCTGCGCCTCAAGAGGCAGCCCGCGACCCCGCCGGCATCCACTGCCGAAGCAGCCTAGAAGGGCCCGATCTCGCCGCGATCGCGGAAGCTAAGCAGGGTCGGGCCTGGTTAGAACTTGGATGGGAGACCTCTAGGGAAGACCGGGTGCTCCAGGCGTTTTGCCTCCCGCTCCGCCTTCTCCTCTTGTCACTCGCGGCGTTGGCGGCTCTCTCCGCCCCCGCCCGGCACAGCTGCAAGCCCCACCTCCTCAGGCCCCTCCCACCACAGCCAGCGTCTGATGGGGCGCTCCCCGCCTGCCTGAGCGGCCAGGCGGCCAGAAGGCGTCCCTGGAAGGCAGAGGCACACCAGACGCTCCGGGCGTGGCCTGACGGGAACCAGACGTGGCCGCGGACCCGGGGGCCGTCCGTGCGGCCCGCGAGCCCCTCGACCTGCACCTGGCCGCCCCCCACTGCAGCCCAGCCCCGGCGCCGCCACCTGTCTGCCGGGCTGGCTCTCCACAGCTCCATACGGAAAAAGCCGCCCCTCCGCCGTTTCGCCATGGCCCGGGGCGGGAGCGGGATCGAGGGCCCGGGCCGCTTCCCCGGGCCTGCCGGCCACCTGGGGCGGGGTCCTGAGCTCGGACGGTGGCGTGGGGGCGAGGGTGGCGTGGCTGGGTCTTAGGGGCCGTGCCAACTCAATGGTGGCTCCCAGTGGCTTCGGGCCAGCTTCTGTCGGGCAGGAGGGCCGGCCCGGTCTGCGTCTGAGCTGCGCCTAGCGCAGCGTGGGCGGGCAGGTGGGATGCCCAAGGGCCCGCGGTCCCCGGGCCCGGAAGCCTCCTGGGCCACTTCCCCGTGAGCGGCCTGCGGGATCTGGGGCGGGGCGCCAAGCGCCGAAAAGTTTGCTGGCTCCCGCCCGCCCTGGGCTGGGTGGTCGCCAGCACCTCCGCCACCCCCAGGTGCCCGAGACCTCCGTTCCCCTGCCTAGGCGGGCGGCGGGGCCCTGCCGGGACGGGCGGGTCGCTGGGCTGACGGTAAGGCCCAAGCGCCTGCGAAGCTGCGCCTCAAGAGGCAGCCCGCGACCCCGCCGGCATCCACTGCCGAAGCAGCCTAGAAGGGCCCGATCTCGCCGCGATCGCGGAAGCTAAGCAGGGTCGGGCCTGGTTAGAACTTGGATGGGAGACCTCTAGGGAAGACCGGGTGCTCCAGGCGTTTTGCCTCCCGCTCCGCCTTCTCCTCTTGTCGCTCGCGGCGTTCGCGGCTCTCTCCGCCCCCGCCCGGCACAGCTGCAAGCCCCACCTCCTCAGGCCCCTCCCACCACAGCCAGCGTCTGATGGGGCGCTCCCCGCCTGCCTGAGCGGCCAGGCGGCCAGAAGGCGTCCCTGGAAGGCAGAGGCACACCAGACGCTCCGGGCGTGGCCTGACGGGAACCAGACGTGGCCGCGGACCCGGGGGCCGTCCGTGCGGCCCGCGAGCCCCTCGACCTGCACCTGGCCGCCCCCCACTGCAGCCCAGCCCCGGCGCCGCCACCTGTCTGCCGGGCTGGCTCTCCACAGCTCCATACGGAAAAAGCCGCCCCTCCGCCGTTTCGCCATGGCCCGGGGCGGGAGCGGGATCGAGGGCCCGGGCCGCTTCCCCGGGCCTGCCGGCCACCTGGGGCGGGGTCCTGAGCTCGGACGGTGGCGTGGGGGCGAGGGTGGCGTGGCTGGGTCTTAGGGGCCGTGCCAACTCAATGGTGGCTCCCAGTGGCTTCGGGCCAGCTTCTGTCGGGCAGGAGGGCCGGCCCGGTCTGCGTCTGAGCTGCGCCTAGCGCAGCGTGGGCGGGCAGGTGGGATGCCCAAGGGCCCGCGGTCCCCGGGCCCGGAAGCCTCCTGGGCCACTTCCCCGTGAGCGGCCTGCGGGATCTGGGGCGGGGCGCCAAGCGCCGAAAAGTTTGCTGGCTCCCGCCCGCCCTGGGCTGGGTGGTCGCCAGCACCTCCGCCACCCCCAGGTGCCCGAGACCTCCGTTCCCCTGCCTAGGCGGGCGGCGGGGCCCTGCCGGGACGGGCGGGTCGCTGGGCTGACGGTAAGGCCCAAGCGCCTGCGAAGCTGCGCCTCAAGAGGCAGCCCGCGACCCCGCCGGCATCCACTGCCGAAGCAGCCTAGAAGGGCCCGATCTCGCCGCGATCGCGGAAGCTAAGCAGGGTCGGGCCTGGTTAGAACTTGGATGGGAGACCTCTAGGGAAGACCGGGTGCTCCAGGCGTTTTGCCTCCCGCTCCGCCTTCCCCTCTTGTCGCTCGCGGCGTTCGCGGCTCTCTCCGCCCCCGCCCGGCACAGCTGCAAGCCCCACCTCCTCAGGCCCCTCCCACCACAGCCAGCGTCTGATGGGGCGCTCCCCGCCTGCCTGAGCGGCCAGGCGGCCAGAAGGCGTCCCTGGAAGGCAGAGGCACACCAGACGCTCCGGGCGTGGCCTGACGGGAACCAGACGTGGCCGCGGACCCGGGGGCCGTCCGTGCGGCCCGCGAGCCCCTCGACCTGCACCTGGCCGCCCCCCACTGCAGCCCAGCCCCGGCGCCGCCACCTGTCTGCCGGGCTGGCTCTCCACAGCTCCATACGGAAAAAGCCGCCCCTCCGCCGTTTCGCCATGGCCCGGGGCGGGAGCGGGATCGAGGGCCCGGGCCGCTTCCCCGGGCCTGCCGGCCACCTGGGGCGGGGTCCTGAGCTCGGACGGTGGCGTGGGGGCGAGGGTGGCGTGGCTGGGTCTTAGGGGCCGTGCCAACTCAATGGTGGCTCCCAGTGGCTTCGGGCCAGCTTCTGTCGGGCAGGAGGGCCGGCCCGGTCTGCGTCTGAGCTGCGCCTAGCGCAGCGTGGGCGGGCAGGTGGGATGCCCAAGGGCCCGCGGTCCCCGGGCCCGGAAGCCTCCTGGGCCACTTCCCCGTGAGCGGCCTGCGGGATCTGGGGCGGGGCGCCAAGCGCCGAAATGTTTGCTGGCTCCCGCCCGCCCTGGGCTGGGTGGTCGCCAGCACCTCCGCCACCCCCAGGTGCCCGAGACCTCCGTTCCCCTGCCTAGGCGGGCGGCGGGGCCCTGCCGGGACGGGCGGGCCGCTGGGCTGACGGTAAGGCCCAAGCGCCTGCGAAGCTGCGCCTCAAGAGGCAGCCCGCGACCCCGCCGGCATCCACTGCCGAAGCAGCCTAGAAGGGCCCGATCTCGCCGCGATCGCGGAAGCTAAGCAGGGTCGGGCCTGGTTAGAACTTGGATGGGAGACCTCTAGGGAAGACCGGGTGCTCCAGGCGTTTTGCCTCCCGCTCCGCCTTCTCCTCTTGTCGCTCGCGGCGTTCGCGGCTCTCTCCGCCCCCGCCCGGCACAGCTGCAAGCCCCACCTCCTCAGGCCCCTCCCACCACAGCCAGCGTCTGATGGGGCGCTCCCCGCCTGCCTGAGCGGCCAGGCGGCCAGAAGGCGTCCCTGGAAGGCAGAGGCACACCAGACGCTCCGGGCGTGGCCTGACGGGAACCAGACGTGGCCGCGGACCCGGGGGCCGTCCGTGCGGCCCGCGAGCCCCTCGACCTGCACCTGGCCGCCCCCCACTGCAGCCCAGCCCCGGCGCCGCCACCTGTCTGCCGGGCTGGCTCTCCACAGCTCCATACGGAAAAAGCCGCCCCTCCGCCGTTTCGCCATGGCCCGGGGCGGGAGCGGGATCGAGGGCCCGGGCCGCTTCCCCGGGCCTGCCGGCCACCTGGGGCGGGGTCCTGAGCTCGGACGGTGGCGTGGGGGCGAGGGTGCCGTGGCTGGGTCTTAGGGGCCGTGCCAACTCAATGGTGGCTCCCAGTGGCTTCGGGCCAGCTTCTGTCGGGCAGGAGGGCCGGCCCGGTCTGCGTCTGAGCTGCGCCTAGCGCAGCGTGGGCGGGCAGGTGGGATGCCCAAGGGCCCGCGGTCCCCGGGCCCGGAAGCCTCCTGGGCCACTTCCCCGTGAGCGGCCTGCGGGATCTGGGGCGGGGCGCCAAGCGCCGAAAAGTTTGCTGGCTCCCGCCCGCCCTGGGCTGGGTGGTCGCCAGCACCTCCGCCACCCCCAGGTGCCCGAGACCTCCGTTCCCCTGCCTAGGCGGGCGGCGGGGCCCTGCCGGGACGGGCGGGCCGCTGGGCTGACGGTAAGGCCCAAGCGCCTGCGAAGCTGCGCCTCAAGAGGCAGCCCGCGACCCCGCCGGCATCCACTGCCGAAGCAGCCTAGAAGGGCCCGATCTCGCCGCGATCGCGGAAGCTAAGCAGGGTCGGGCCTGGTTAGAACTTGGATGGGAGACCTCTAGGGAAGACCGGGTGCTCCAGGCGTTTTGCCTCCCGCTCCGCCTTCTCCTCTTGTCGCTCGCGGCGTTCGCGGCTCTCTCCGCCCCCGCCCGGCACAGCTGCAAGCCCCACCTCCTCAGGCCCCTCCCACCACAGCCAGCGTCTGATGGGGCGCTCCCCGCCTGCCTGAGCGGCCAGGCGGCCAGAAGGCGTCCCTGGAAGGCAGAGGCACACCAGACGCTCCGGGCGTGGCCTGACGGGAACCAGACGTGGCCGCGGACCCGGGGGCCGTCCGTGCGGCCCGCGAGCCCCTCGACCTGCACCTGGCCGCCCCCCACTGCAGCCCAGCCCCGGCGCCGCCACCTGTCTGCCGGGCTGGCTCTCCACAGCTCCATACGGAAAAAGCCGCCCCTCCGCCGTTTCGCCATGGCCCGGGGCGGGAGCGGGATCGAGGGCCCGGGCCGCTTCCCCGGGCCTGCCGGCCACCTGGGGCGGGGTCCTGAGCTCGGACGGTGGCGTGGGGGCGAGGGTGGCGTGGCTGGGTCTTAGGGGCCGTGCCAACTCAATGGTGGCTCCCAGTGGCTTCGGGCCAGCTTCTGTCGGGCAGGAGGGCCGGCCCGGTCTGCGTCTGAGCTGCGCCTAGCGCAGCGTGGGCGGGCAGGTGGGATGCCCAAGGGCCCGCGGTCCCCGGGCCCGGAAGCCTCCTGGGCCACTTCCCCGTGAGCGGCCTGCGGGATCTGGGGCGGGGCGCCAAGCGCCGAAAAGTTTGCTGGCTCCCGCCCGCCCTGGGCTGGGTGGTCGCCAGCACCTCCGCCACCCCCAGGTGCCCGAGACCTCCGTTCCCCTGCCTAGGCGGGCGGCGGGGCCCTGCCGGGACGGGCGGGCCGCTGGGCTGACGGTAAGGCCCAAGCGCCTGCGAAGCTGCGCCTCAAGAGGCAGCCCGCGACCCCGCCGGCATCCACTGCCGAAGCAGCCTAGAAGGGCCCGATCTCGCCGCGATCGCGGAAGCTAAGCAGGGTCGGGCCTGGTTAGAACTTGGATGGGAGACCTCTAGGGAAGACCGGGTGCTCCAGGCGTTTTGCCTCCCGCTCCGCCTTCTCCTCTTGTCACTCGCGGCGTTCGCGGCTCTCTCCGCCCCCGCCCGGCACAGCTGCAAGCCCCACCTCCTCAGGCCCCTCCCACCACAGCCAGCGTCTGATGGGGCGCTCCCCGCCTGCCTGAGCGGCCAGGCGGCCAGAAGGCGTCCCTGGAAGGCAGAGGCACACCAGACGCTCCGGGCGTGGCCTGATGGGAACCAGACGTGGCCGCGGACCCGGGGGCCGTCCGTGCGGCCCGCGAGCCCCTCGACCTGCACCTGGCCGCCCCCCACTGCAGCCCAGCCCCGGCGCCGCCACCTGTCTGCCGGGCTGGCTCTCCACAGCTCCATACGGAAAAAGCCGCCCCTCCGCCGTTTCGCCATGGCCCGGGGCGGGAGCGGGATCGAGGGCCCGGGCCGCTTCCCCGGGCCTGCCGGCCACCTGGGGCGGGGTCCTGAGCTCGGACGGTGGCGTGGGGGCGAGGGTGGCGTGGCTGGGTCTTAGGGGCCGTGCCAACTCAATGGTGGCTCCCAGTGGCTTCGGGCCAGCTTCTGTCGGGCAGGAGGGCCGGCCCGGTCTGCGTCTGAGCTGCGCCTAGCGCAGCGTGGGCGGGCAGGTGGGATGCCCAAGGGCCCGCGGTCCCCGGGCCCGGAAGCCTCCTGGGCCACTTCCCCGTGAGCGGCCTGCGGGATCTGGGGCGGGGCGCCAAGCGCCGAAAAGTTTGCTGGCTCCCGCCCGCCCTGGGCTGGGTGGTCGCCAGCACCTCCGCCACCCCCAGGTGCCCGAGACCTCCGTTCCCCTGCCTAGGCGGGCGGCGGGGCCCTGCCGGGACGGGCGGGTCGCTGGGCTGACGGTAAGGCCCAAGCGCCTGCGAAGCTGCGCCTCAAGAGGCAGCCCGCGACCCCGCCGGCATCCACTGCCGAAGCAGCCTAGAAGGGCCCGATCTCGCCGCGATCGCGGAAGCTAAGCAGGGTCGGGCCTGGTTAGAACTTGGATGGGAGACCTCTAGGGAAGACCGGGTGCTCCAGGCGTTTTGCCTCCCGCTCCGCCTTCCCCTCTTGTCGCTCGCGGCGTTCGCGGCTCTCTCCGCCCCCGCCCGGCACAGCTGCAAGCCCCACCTCCTCAGGCCCCTCCCACCACAGCCAGCGTCTGATGGGGCGCTCCCCGCCTGCCTGAGCGGCCAGGCGGCCAGAAGGCGTCCCTGGAAGGCAGAGGCACACCAGACGCTCCGGGCGTGGCCTGACGGGAACCAGACGTGGCCGCGGACCCGGGGGCCGTCCGTGCGGCCCGCGAGCCCCTCGACCTGCACCTGGCCGCCCCCCACTGCAGCCCAGCCCCGGCGCCGCCACCTGTCTGCCGGGCTGGCTCTCCACAGCTCCATACGGAAAAAGCCGCCCCTCCGCCGTTTCGCCATGGCCCGGGGCGGGAGCGGGATCGAGGGCCCGGGCCGCTTCCCCGGGCCTGCCGGCCACCTGGGGCGGGGTCCTGAGCTCGGACGGTGGCGTGGGGGCGAGGGTGGCGTGGCTGGGTCTTAGGGGCCGTGCCAACTCAATGGTGGCTCCCAGTGGCTTCGGGCCAGCTTCTGTCGGGCAGGAGGGCCGGCCCGGTCTGCGTCTGAGCTGCGCCTAGCGCAGCGTGGGCGGGCAGGTGGGATGCCCAAGGGCCCGCGGTCCCCGGGCCCGGAAGCCTCCTGGGCCACTTCCCCGTGAGCGGCCTGCGGGATCTGGGGCGGGGCGCCAAGCGCCGAAATGTTTGCTGGCTCCCGCCCGCCCTGGGCTGGGTGGTCGCCAGCACCTCCGCCACCCCCAGGTGCCCGAGACCTCCGTTCCCCTGCCTAGGCGGGCGGCGGGGCCCTGCCGGGACGGGCGGGCCGCTGGGCTGACGGTAAGGCCCAAGCGCCTGCGAAGCTGCGCCTCAAGAGGCAGCCCGCGACCCCGCCGGCATCCACTGCCGAAGCAGCCTAGAAGGGCCCGATCTCGCCGCGATCGCGGAAGCTAAGCAGGGTCGGGCCTGGTTAGAACTTGGATGGGAGACCTCTAGGGAAGACCGGGTGCTCCAGGCGTTTTGCCTCCCGCTCCGCCTTCTCCTCTTGTCGCTCGCGGCGTTCGCGGCTCTCTCCGCCCCCGCCCGGCACAGCTGCAAGCCCCACCTCCTCAGGCCCCTCCCACCACAGCCAGCGTCTGATGGGGCGCTCCCCGCCTGCCTGAGCGGCCAGGCGGCCAGAAGGCGTCCCTGGAAGGCAGAGGCACACCAGACGCTCCGGGCGTGGCCTGACGGGAACCAGACGTGGCCGCGGACCCGGGGGCCGTCCGTGCGGCCCGCGAGCCCCTCGACCTGCACCTGGCCGCCCCCCACTGCAGCCCAGCCCCGGCGCCGCCACCTGTCTGCCGGGCTGGCTCTCCACAGCTCCATACGGAAAAAGCCGCCCCTCCGCCGTTTCGCCATGGCCCGGGGCGGGAGCGGGATCGAGGGCCCGGGCCGCTTCCCCGGGCCTGCCGGCCACCTGGGGCGGGGTCCTGAGCTCGGACGGTGGCGTGGGGGCGAGGGTGCCGTGGCTGGGTCTTAGGGGCCGTGCCAACTCAATGGTGGCTCCCAGTGGCTTCGGGCCAGCTTCTGTCGGGCAGGAGGGCCGGCCCGGTCTGCGTCTGAGCTGCGCCTAGCGCAGCGTGGGCGGGCAGGTGGGATGCCCAAGGGCCCGCGGTCCCCGGGCCCGGAAGCCTCCTGGGCCACTTCCCCGTGAGCGGCCTGCGGGATCTGGGGCGGGGCGCCAAGCGCCGAAAAGTTTGCTGGCTCCCGCCCGCCCTGGGCTGGGTGGTCGCCAGCACCTCCGCCACCCCCAGGTGCCCGAGACCTCCGTTCCCCTGCCTAGGCGGGCGGCGGGGCCCTGCCGGGACGGGCGGGCCGCTGGGCTGACGGTAAGGCCCAAGCGCCTGCGAAGCTGCGCCTCAAGAGGCAGCCCGCGACCCCGCCGGCATCCACTGCCGAAGCAGCCTAGAAGGGCCCGATCTCGCCGCGATCGCGGAAGCTAAGCAGGGTCGGGCCTGGTTAGAACTTGGATGGGAGACCTCTAGGGAAGACCGGGTGCTCCAGGCGTTTTGCCTCCCGCTCCGCCTTCTCCTCTTGTCGCTCGCGGCGTTCGCGGCTCTCTCCGCCCCCGCCCGGCACAGCTGCAAGCCCCACCTCCTCAGGCCCCTCCCACCACAGCCAGCGTCTGATGGGGCGCTCCCCGCCTGCCTGAGCGGCCAGGCGGCCAGAAGGCGTCCCTGGAAGGCAGAGGCACACCAGACGCTCCGGGCGTGGCCTGACGGGAACCAGACGTGGCCGCGGACCCGGGGGCCGTCCGTGCGGCCCGCGAGCCCCTCGACCTGCACCTGGCCGCCCCCCACTGCAGCCCAGCCCCGGCGCCGCCACCTGTCTGCCGGGCTGGCTCTCCACAGCTCCATACGGAAAAAGCCGCCCCTCCGCCGTTTCGCCATGGCCCGGGGCGGGAGCGGGATCGAGGGCCCGGGCCGCTTCCCCGGGCCTGCCGGCCACCTGGGGCGGGGTCCTGAGCTCGGACGGTGGCGTGGGGGCGAGGGTGCCGTGGCTGGGTCTTAGGGGCCGTGCCAACTCAATGGTGGCTCCCAGTGGCTTCGGGCCAGCTTCTGTCGGGCAGGAGGGCCGGCCCGGTCTGCGTCTGAGCTGCGCCTAGCGCAGCGTGGGCGGGCAGGTGGGATGCCCAAGGGCCCGCGGTCCCCGGGCCCGGAAGCCTCCTGGGCCACTTCCCCGTGAGCGGCCTGCGGGATCTGGGGCGGGGCGCCAAGCGCCGAAAAGTTTGCTGGCTCCCGCCCGCCCTGGGCTGGGTGGTCGCCAGCACCTCCGCCACCCCCAGGTGCCCGAGACCTCCGTTCCCCTGCCTAGGCGGGCGGCGGGGCCCTGCCGGGACGGGCGGGTCGCTGGGCTGACGGTAAGGCCCAAGCGCCTGCGAAGCTGCGCCTCAAGAGGCAGCCCGCGACCCCGCCGGCATCCACTGCCGAAGCAGCCTAGAAGGGCCCGATCTCGCCGCGATCGCGGAAGCTAAGCAGGGTCGGGCCTGGTTAGAACTTGGATGGGAGACCTCTAGGGAAGACCGGGTGCTCCAGGCGTTTTGCCTCCCGCTCCGCCTTCCCCTCTTGTCGCTCGCGGCGTTCGCGGCTCTCTCCGCCCCCGCCCGGCACAGCTGCAAGCCCCACCTCCTCAGGCCCCTCCCACCACAGCCAGCGTCTGATGGGGCGCTCCCCGCCTGCCTGAGCGGCCAGGCGGCCAGAAGGCGTCCCTGGAAGGCAGAGGCACACCAGACGCTCCGGGCGTGGCCTGACGGGAACCAGACGTGGCCGCGGACCCGGGGGCCGTCCGTGCGGCCCGCGAGCCCCTCGACCTGCACCTGGCCGCCCCCCACTGCAGCCCAGCCCCGGCGCCGCCACCTGTCTGCCGGGCTGGCTCTCCACAGCTCCATACGGAAAAAGCCGCCCCTCCGCCGTTTCGCCATGGCCCGGGGCGGGAGCGGGATCGAGGGCCCGGGCCGCTTCCCCGGGCCTGCCGGCCACCTGGGGCGGGGTCCTGAGCTCGGACGGTGGCGTGGGGGCGAGGGTGGCGTGGCTGGGTCTTAGGGGCCGTGCCAACTCAATGGTGGCTCCCAGTGGCTTCGGGCCAGCTTCTGTCGGGCAGGAGGGCCGGCCCGGTCTGCGTCTGAGCTGCGCCTAGCGCAGCGTGGGCGGGCAGGTGGGATGCCCAAGGGCCCGCGGTCCCCGGGCCCGGAAGCCTCCTGGGCCACTTCCCCGTGAGCGGCCTGCGGGATCTGGGGCGGGGCGCCAAGCGCCGAAAAGTTTGCTGGCTCCCGCCCGCCCTGGGCTGGGTGGTCGCCAGCACCTCCGCCACCCCCAGGTGCCCGAGACCTCCGTTCCCCTGCCTAGGCGGGCGGCGGGGCCCTGCCGGGACGGGCGGGCCGCTGGGCTGACGGTAAGGCCCAAGCGCCTGCGAAGCTGCGCCTCAAGAGGCAGCCCGCGACCCCGCCGGCATCCACTGCCGAAGCAGCCTAGAAGGGCCCGATCTCGCCGCGATCGCGGAAGCTAAGCAGGGTCGGGCCTGGTTAGAACTTGGATGGGAGACCTCTAGGGAAGACCGGGTGCTCCAGGCGTTTTGCCTCCCGCTCCGCCTTCTCCTCTTGTCGCTCGCGGCGTTCGCGGCTCTCTCCGCCCCCGCCCGGCACAGCTGCAAGCCCCACCTCCTCAGGCCCCTCCCACCACAGCCAGCGTCTGATGGGGCGCTCCCCGCCTGCCTGAGCGGCCAGGCGGCCAGAAGGCGTCCCTGGAAGGCAGAGGCACACCAGACGCTCCGGGCGTGGCCTGACGGGAACCAGACGTGGCCGCGGACCCGGGGGCCGTCCGTGCGGCCCGCGAGCCCCTCGACCTGCACCTGGCCGCCCCCCACTGCAGCCCAGCCCCGGCGCCGCCACCTGTCTGCCGGGCTGGCTCTCCACAGCTCCATACGGAAAAAGCCGCCCCTCCGCCGTTTCGCCATGGCCCGGGGCGGGAGCGGGATCGAGGGCCCGGGCCGCTTCCCCGGGCCTGCCGGCCACCTGGGGCAGGGTCCTGAGCTCGGACGGTGGCGTGGGGGCGAGGGTGGCGTGGCTGGGTCTTAGGGGCCGTGCCAACTCAATGGTGGCTCCCAGTGGCTTCGGGCCAGCTTCTGTCGGGCAGGAGGGCCGGCCCGGTCTGCGTCTGAGCTGCGCCTAGCGCAGCGTGGGCGGGCAGGTGGGATGCCCAAGGGCCCGCGGTCCCCGGGCCCGGAAGCCTCCTGGGCCACTTCCCCGTGAGCGGCCTGCGGGATCTGGGGCGGGGCGCCAAGCGCCGAAAAGTTTGCTGGCTCCCGCCCGCCCTGGGCTGGGTGGTCGCCAGCACCTCCGCCACCCCCAGGTGCCCGAGACCTCCGTTCCCCTGCCTAGGCGGGCGGCGGGGCCCTGCCGGGACGGGCGGGCCGCTGGGCTGACGGTAAGGCCCAAGCGCCTGCGAAGCTGCGCCTCAAGAGGCAGCCCGCGACCCCGCCGGCATCCACTGCCGAAGCAGCCTAGAAGGGCCCGATCTCGCCGCGATCGCGGAAGCTAAGCAGGGTCGGGCCTGGTTAGAACTTGGATGGGAGACCTCTAGGGAAGACCGGGTGCTCCAGGCGTTTTGCCTCCCGCTCCGCCTTCTCCTCTTGTCGCTCGCGGCGTTGGCGGCTCTCTCCGCCCCCGCCCGGCACAGCTGCAAGCCCCACCTCCTCAGGCCCCTCCCACCACAGCCAGCGTCTGATGGGGCGCTCCCCGCCTGCCTGAGCGGCCAGGCGGCCAGAAGGCGTCCCTGGAAGGCAGAGGCACACCAGACGCTCCGGGCGTGGCCTGACGGGAACCAGACGTGGCCGCGGACCCGGGGGCCGTCCGTGCGGCCCGCGAGCCCCTCGACCTGCACCTGGCCGCCCCCCACTGCAGCCCAGCCCCGGCGCCGCCACCTGTCTGCCGGGCTGGCTCTCCACAGCTCCATACGGAAAAAGCCGCCCCTCCGCCGTTTCGCCATGGCCCGGGGCGGGAGCGGGATCGAGGGCCCGGGCCGCTTCCCCGGGCCTGCCGGCCACCTGGGGCGGGGTCCTGAGCTCGGATGGTGGCGTGGGGGCGAGGGTGGCGTGGCTGGGTCTTAGGGGCCGTGCCAACTCAATGGTGGCTCCCAGTGGCTTCGGGCCAGCTTCTGTCGGGCAGGAGGGCCGGCCCGGTCTGCGTCTGAGCTGCGCCTAGCGCAGCGTGGGCGGGCAGGTGGGATGCCCAAGGGCCCGCGGTCCCCGGGCCCGGAAGCCTCCTGGGCCACTTCCCCGTGAGCGGCCTGCGGGATCTGGGGCGGGGCGCCAAGCGCCGAAAAGTTTGCTGGCTCCCGCCCGCCCTGGGCTGGGTGGTCGCCAGCACCTCCGCCACCCCCAGGTGCCCGAGACCTCCGTTCCCCTGCCTAGGTGGGCGGCGGGGCCCTGCCGGGACGGGCGGGCCGCTGGGCTGACGGTAAGGCCCAAGCGCCTGCGAAGCTGCGCCTCAAGAGGCAGCCCGCGACCCCGCCGGCATCCACTGCCGAAGCAGCCTAGAAGGGCCCGATCTCGCCGCGATCGCGGAAGCTAAGCAGGGTCGGGCCTGGTTAGAACTTGGATGGGAGACCTCTAGGGAAGACCGGGTGCTCCAGGCGTTTTGCCTCCCGCTCCGCCTTCTCCTCTTGTCACTCGCGGCGTTCGCGGCTCTCTCCGCCCCCGCCCGGCACAGCTGCAAGCCCCACCTCCTCAGGCCCCTCCCACCACAGCCAGCGTCTGATGGGGCGCTCCCCGCCTGCCTGAGCGGCCAGGCGGCCAGAAGGCGTCCCTGGAAGGCAGAGGCACACCAGACGCTCCGGGCGTGGCCTGATGGGAACCAGACGTGGCCGCGGACCCGGGGGCCGTCCGTGCGGCCCGCGAGCCCCTCGACCTGCACCTGGCCGCCCCCCACTGCAGCCCAGCCCCGGCGCCGCCACCTGTCTGCCGGGCTGGCTCTCCACAGCTCCATACGGAAAAAGCCGCCCCTCCGCCGTTTCGCCATGGCCCGGGGCGGGAGCGGGATCGAGGGCCCGGGCCGCTTCCCCGGGCCTGCCGGCCACCTGGGGCGGGGTCCTGAGCTCGGACGGTGGCGTGGGGGCGAGGGTGGCGTGGCTGGGTCTTAGGGGCCGTGCCAACTCAATGGTGGCTCCCAGTGGCTTCGGGCCAGCTTCTGTCGGGCAGGAGGGCCGGCCCGGTCTGCGTCTGAGCTGCGCCTAGCGCAGCGTGGGCGGGCAGGTGGGATGCCCAAGGGCCCGCGGTCCCCGGGCCCGGAAGCCTCCTGGGCCACTTCCCCGTGAGCGGCCTGCGGGATCTGGGGCGGGGCGCCAAGCGCCGAAAAGTTTGCTGGCTCCCGCCCGCCCTGGGCTGGGTGGTCGCCAGCACCTCCGCCACCCCCAGGTGCCCGAGACCTCCGTTCCCCTGCCTAGGCGGGCGGCGGGGCCCTGCCGGGACGGGCGGGTCGCTGGGCTGACGGTAAGGCCCAAGCGCCTGCGAAGCTGCGCCTCAAGAGGCAGCCCGCGACCCCGCCGGCATCCACTGCCGAAGCAGCCTAGAAGGGCCCGATCTCGCCGCGATCGCGGAAGCTAAGCAGGGTCGGGCCTGGTTAGAACTTGGATGGGAGACCTCTAGGGAAGACCGGGTGCTCCAGGCGTTTTGCCTCCCGCTCCGCCTTCCCCTCTTGTCGCTCGCGGCGTTCGCGGCTCTCTCCGCCCCCGCCCGGCACAGCTGCAAGCCCCACCTCCTCAGGCCCCTCCCACCACAGCCAGCGTCTGATGGGGCGCTCCCCGCCTGCCTGAGCGGCCAGGCGGCCAGAAGGCGTCCCTGGAAGGCAGAGGCACACCAGACGCTCCGGGCGTGGCCTGACGGGAACCAGACGTGGCCGCGGACCCGGGGGCCGTCCGTGCGGCCCGCGAGCCCCTCGACCTGCACCTGGCCGCCCCCCACTGCAGCCCAGCCCCGGCGCCGCCACCTGTCTGCCGGGCTGGCTCTCCACAGCTCCATACGGAAAAAGCCGCCCCTCCGCCGTTTCGCCATGGCCCGGGGCGGGAGCGGGATCGAGGGCCCGGGCCGCTTCCCCGGGCCTGCCGGCCACCTGGGGCGGGGTCCTGAGCTCGGACGGTGGCGTGGGGGCGAGGGTGGCGTGGCTGGGTCTTAGGGGCCGTGCCAACTCAATGGTGGCTCCCAGTGGCTTCGGGCCAGCTTCTGTCGGGCAGGAGGGCCGGCCCGGTCTGCGTCTGAGCTGCGCCTAGCGCAGCGTGGGCGGGCAGGTGGGATGCCCAAGGGCCCGCGGTCCCCGGGCCCGGAAGCCTCCTGGGCCACTTCCCCGTGAGCGGCCTGCGGGATCTGGGGCGGGGCGCCAAGCGCCGAAATGTTTGCTGGCTCCCGCCCGCCCTGGGCTGGGTGGTCGCCAGCACCTCCGCCACCCCCAGGTGCCCGAGACCTCCGTTCCCCTGCCTAGGCGGGCGGCGGGGCCCTGCCGGGACGGGCGGGCCGCTGGGCTGACGGTAAGGCCCAAGCGCCTGCGAAGCTGCGCCTCAAGAGGCAGCCCGCGACCCCGCCGGCATCCACTGCCGAAGCAGCCTAGAAGGGCCCGATCTCGCCGCGATCGCGGAAGCTAAGCAGGGTCGGGCCTGGTTAGAACTTGGATGGGAGACCTCTAGGGAAGACCGGGTGCTCCAGGCGTTTTGCCTCCCGCTCCGCCTTCTCCTCTTGTCGCTCGCGGCGTTCGCGGCTCTCTCCGCCCCCGCCCGGCACAGCTGCAAGCCCCACCTCCTCAGGCCCCTCCCACCACAGCCAGCGTCTGATGGGGCGCTCCCCGCCTGCCTGAGCGGCCAGGCGGCCAGAAGGCGTCCCTGGAAGGCAGAGGCACACCAGACGCTCCGGGCGTGGCCTGACGGGAACCAGACGTGGCCGCGGACCCGGGGGCCGTCCGTGCGGCCCGCGAGCCCCTCGACCTGCACCTGGCCGCCCCCCACTGCAGCCCAGCCCCGGCGCCGCCACCTGTCTGCCGGGCTGGCTCTCCACAGCTCCATACGGAAAAAGCCGCCCCTCCGCCGTTTCGCCATGGCCCGGGGCGGGAGCGGGATCGAGGGCCCGGGCCGCTTCCCCGGGCCTGCCGGCCACCTGGGGCGGGGTCCTGAGCTCGGACGGTGGCGTGGGGGCGAGGGTGCCGTGGCTGGGTCTTAGGGGCCGTGCCAACTCAATGGTGGCTCCCAGTGGCTTCGGGCCAGCTTCTGTCGGGCAGGAGGGCCGGCCCGGTCTGCGTCTGAGCTGCGCCTAGCGCAGCGTGGGCGGGCAGGTGGGATGCCCAAGGGCCCGCGGTCCCCGGGCCCGGAAGCCTCCTGGGCCACTTCCCCGTGAGCGGCCTGCGGGATCTGGGGCGGGGCGCCAAGCGCCGAAAAGTTTGCTGGCTCCCGCCCGCCCTGGGCTGGGTGGTCGCCAGCACCTCCGCCACCCCCAGGTGCCCGAGACCTCCGTTCCCCTGCCTAGGCGGGCGGCGGGGCCCTGCCGGGACGGGCGGGCCGCTGGGCTGACGGTAAGGCCCAAGCGCCTGCGAAGCTGCGCCTCAAGAGGCAGCCCGCGACCCCGCCGGCATCCACTGCCGAAGCAGCCTAGAAGGGCCCGATCTCGCCGCGATCGCGGAAGCTAAGCAGGGTCGGGCCTGGTTAGAACTTGGATGGGAGACCTCTAGGGAAGACCGGGTGCTCCAGGCGTTTTGCCTCCCGCTCCGCCTTCTCCTCTTGTCGCTCGCGGCGTTCGCGGCTCTCTCCGCCCCCGCCCGGCACAGCTGCAAGCCCCACCTCCTCAGGCCCCTCCCACCACAGCCAGCGTCTGATGGGGCGCTCCCCGCCTGCCTGAGCGGCCAGGCGGCCAGAAGGCGTCCCTGGAAGGCAGAGGCACACCAGACGCTCCGGGCGTGGCCTGACGGGAACCAGACGTGGCCGCGGACCCGGGGGCCGTCCGTGCGGCCCGCGAGCCCCTCGACCTGCACCTGGCCGCCCCCCACTGCAGCCCAGCCCCGGCGCCGCCACCTGTCTGCCGGGCTGGCTCTCCACAGCTCCATACGGAAAAAGCCGCCCCTCCGCCGTTTCGCCATGGCCCGGGGCGGGAGCGGGATCGAGGGCCCGGGCCGCTTCCCCGGGCCTGCCGGCCACCTGGGGCGGGGTCCTGAGCTCGGACGGTGGCGTGGGGGCGAGGGTGCCGTGGCTGGGTCTTAGGGGCCGTGCCAACTCAATGGTGGCTCCCAGTGGCTTCGGGCCAGCTTCTGTCGGGCAGGAGGGCCGGCCCGGTCTGCGTCTGAGCTGCGCCTAGCGCAGCGTGGGCGGGCAGGTGGGATGCCCAAGGGCCCGCGGTCCCCGGGCCCGGAAGCCTCCTGGGCCACTTCCCCGTGAGCGGCCTGCGGGATCTGGGGCGGGGCGCCAAGCGCCGAAAAGTTTGCTGGCTCCCGCCCGCCCTGGGCTGGGTGGTCGCCAGCACCTCCGCCACCCCCAGGTGCCCGAGACCTCCGTTCCCCTGCCTAGGCGGGCGGCGGGGCCCTGCCGGGACGGGCGGGTCGCTGGGCTGACGGTAAGGCCCAAGCGCCTGCGAAGCTGCGCCTCAAGAGGCAGCCCGCGACCCCGCCGGCATCCACTGCCGAAGCAGCCTAGAAGGGCCCGATCTCGCCGCGATCGCGGAAGCTAAGCAGGGTCGGGCCTGGTTAGAACTTGGATGGGAGACCTCTAGGGAAGACCGGGTGCTCCAGGCGTTTTGCCTCCCGCTCCGCCTTCCCCTCTTGTCGCTCGCGGCGTTCGCGGCTCTCTCCGCCCCCGCCCGGCACAGCTGCAAGCCCCACCTCCTCAGGCCCCTCCCACCACAGCCAGCGTCTGATGGGGCGCTCCCCGCCTGCCTGAGCGGCCAGGCGGCCAGAAGGCGTCCCTGGAAGGCAGAGGCACACCAGACGCTCCGGGCGTGGCCTGACGGGAACCAGACGTGGCCGCGGACCCGGGGGCCGTCCGTGCGGCCCGCGAGCCCCTCGACCTGCACCTGGCCGCCCCCCACTGCAGCCCAGCCCCGGCGCCGCCACCTGTCTGCCGGGCTGGCTCTCCACAGCTCCATACGGAAAAAGCCGCCCCTCCGCCGTTTCGCCATGGCCCGGGGCGGGAGCGGGATCGAGGGCCCGGGCCGCTTCCCCGGGCCTGCCGGCCACCTGGGGCGGGGTCCTGAGCTCGGACGGTGGCGTGGGGGCGAGGGTGGCGTGGCTGGGTCTTAGGGGCCGTGCCAACTCAATGGTGGCTCCCAGTGGCTTCGGGCCAGCTTCTGTCGGGCAGGAGGGCCGGCCCGGTCTGCGTCTGAGCTGCGCCTAGCGCAGCGTGGGCGGGCAGGTGGGATGCCCAAGGGCCCGCGGTCCCCGGGCCCGGAAGCCTCCTGGGCCACTTCCCCGTGAGCGGCCTGCGGGATCTGGGGCGGGGCGCCAAGCGCCGAAAAGTTTGCTGGCTCCCGCCCGCCCTGGGCTGGGTGGTCGCCAGCACCTCCGCCACCCCCAGGTGCCCGAGACCTCCGTTCCCCTGCCTAGGCGGGCGGCGGGGCCCTGCCGGGACGGGCGGGCCGCTGGGCTGACGGTAAGGCCCAAGCGCCTGCGAAGCTGCGCCTCAAGAGGCAGCCCGCGACCCCGCCGGCATCCACTGCCGAAGCAGCCTAGAAGGGCCCGATCTCGCCGCGATCGCGGAAGCTAAGCAGGGTCGGGCCTGGTTAGAACTTGGATGGGAGACCTCTAGGGAAGACCGGGTGCTCCAGGCGTTTTGCCTCCCGCTCCGCCTTCTCCTCTTGTCGCTCGCGGCGTTCGCGGCTCTCTCCGCCCCCGCCCGGCACAGCTGCAAGCCCCACCTCCTCAGGCCCCTCCCACCACAGCCAGCGTCTGATGGGGCGCTCCCCGCCTGCCTGAGCGGCCAGGCGGCCAGAAGGCGTCCCTGGAAGGCAGAGGCACACCAGACGCTCCGGGCGTGGCCTGACGGGAACCAGACGTGGCCGCGGACCCGGGGGCCGTCCGTGCGGCCCGCGAGCCCCTCGACCTGCACCTGGCCGCCCCCCACTGCAGCCCAGCCCCGGCGCCGCCACCTGTCTGCCGGGCTGGCTCTCCACAGCTCCATACGGAAAAAGCCGCCCCTCCGCCGTTTCGCCATGGCCCGGGGCGGGAGCGGGATCGAGGGCCCGGGCCGCTTCCCCGGGCCTGCCGGCCACCTGGGGCGGGGTCCTGAGCTCGGACGGTGGCGTGGGGGCGAGGGTGGCGTGGCTGGGTCTTAGGGGCCGTGCCAACTCAATGGTGGCTCCCAGTGGCTTCGGGCCAGCTTCTGTCGGGCAGGAGGGCCGGCCCGGTCTGCGTCTGAGCTGCGCCTAGCGCAGCGTGGGCGGGCAGGTGGGATGCCCAAGGGCCCGCGGTCCCCGGGCCCGGAAGCCTCCTGGGCCACTTCCCCGTGAGCGGCCTGCGGGATCTGGGGCGGGGCGCCAAGCGCCGAAAAGTTTGCTGGCTCCCGCCCGCCCTGGGCTGGGTGGTCGCCAGCACCTCCGCCACCCCCAGGTGCCCGAGACCTCCGTTCCCCTGCCTAGGCGGGCGGCGGGGCCCTGCCGGGACGGGCGGGCCGCTGGGCTGACGGTAAGGCCCAAGCGCCTGCGAAGCTGCGCCTCAAGAGGCAGCCCGCGACCCCGCCGGCATCCACTGCCGAAGCAGCCTAGAAGGGCCCGATCTCGCCGCGATCGC
The DNA here is from genome assembly GCF_964374135.1 of Grampus griseus. Taxonomy (NCBI): domain Eukaryota; kingdom Metazoa; phylum Chordata; class Mammalia; order Artiodactyla; family Delphinidae; genus Grampus; species Grampus griseus. The sequence continues at coordinate 114,999 of NW_028132888.1, forward strand.
GGAAGCTAAGCAGGGTCGGGCCTGGTTAGAACTTGGATGGGAGACCTCTAGGGAAGACCGGGTGCTCCAGGCGTTTTGCCTCCCGCTCCGCCTTCTCCTCTTGTCGCTCGCGGCGTTGGCGGCTCTCTCCGCCCCCGCCCGGCACAGCTGCAAGCCCCACCTCCTCAGGCCCCTCCCACCACAGCCAGCGTCTGATGGGGCGCTCCCCGCCTGCCTGAGCGGCCAGGCGGCCAGAAGGCGTCCCTGGAAGGCAGAGGCACGCCAGACGCTCCGGGCGTGGCCTGACGGGAACCAGACGTGGCCGCGGACCCGGGGGCCGTCCGTGCGGCCCGCGAGCCCCTCGACCTGCACCTGGCCGCCCCCCACTGCAGCCCAGCCCCGGCGCCGCCACCTGTCTGCCGGGCTGGCTCTCCACAGCTCCATACGGAAAAAGCCGCCCCTCCGCCGTTTCGCCATGGCCCGGGGCGGGAGCGGGATCGAGGGCCCGGGCCGCTTCCCCGGGCCTGCCGGCCACCTGGGGCGGGGTCCTGAGCTCGGATGGTGGCGTGGGGGCGAGGGTGGCGTGGCTGGGTCTTAGGGGCCGTGCCAACTCAATGGTGGCTCCCAGTGGCTTCGGGCCAGCTTCTGTCGGGCAGGAGGGCCGGCCCGGTCTGCGTCTGAGCTGCGCCTAGCGCAGCGTGGGCGGGCAGGTGGGATGCCCAAGGGCCCGCGGTCCCCGGGCCCGGAAGCCTCCTGGGCCACTTCCCCGTGAGCGGCCTGCGGGATCTGGGGTGGGGCGCCAAGCGCCGAAAAGTTTGCTGGCTCCCGCCCGCCCTGGGCTGGGTGGTCGCCAGCACCTCCGCCACCCCCAGGTGCCCGAGACCTCCGTTCCCCTGCCTAGGCGGGCGGCGGGGCCCTGCCGGGACGGGCGGGCCGCTGGGCTGACGGTAAGGCCCAAGCGCCTGCGAAGCTGCGCCTCAAGAGGCAGCCCGCGACCCCGCCGGCATCCACTGCCGAAGCAGCCTAGAAGGGCCCGATCTCGCCGCGATCGCGGAAGCTAAGCAGGGTCGGGCCTGGTTAGAACTTGGATGGGAGACCTCTAGGGAAGACCGGGTGCTCCAGGCGTTTTGCCTCCCGCTCCGCCTTCTCCTCTTGTCGCTCGCGGCGTTCGCGGCTCTCTCCGCCCCCGCCCGGCACAGCTGCAAGCCCCACCTCCTCAGGCCCCTCCCACCACAGCCAGCGTCTGATGGGGCGCTCCCCGCCTGCCTGAGCGGCCAGGCGGCCAGAAGGCGTCCCTGGAAGGCAGAGGCACACCAGACGCTCCGGGCGTGGCCTGACGGGAACCAGACGTGGCCGCGGACCCGGGGGCCGTCCGTGCGGCCCGCGAGCCCCTCGACCTGCACCTGGCCCACCCCCACTGCAGCCCAGCCCCGGCGCCGCCACCTGTCTGCCGGGCTGGCTCTCCACAGCTCCATACGGAAAAAGCCGCCCCTCCGCCGTTTCGCCATGGCCCGGGGCGGGAGCGGGATCGAGGGCCCGGGCCGCTTCCCCGGGCCTGCCGGCCACCTGGGGCGGGGTCCTGAGCTCGGACGGTGGCGTGGGGGCGAGGGTGCCGTGGCTGGGTCTTAGGGGCCGTGCCAACTCAATGGTGGCTCCCAGTGGCTTCGGGCCAGCTTCTGTCGGGCAGGAGGGCCGGCCCGGTCTGCGTCTGAGCTGCGCCTAGCGCAGCGTGGGCGGGCAGGTGGGATGCCCAAGGGCCCGCGGTCCCCGGGCCCGGAAGCCTCCTGGGCCACTTCCCCGTGAGCGGCCTGCGGGATCTGGGGCGGGGCGCCAAGCGCCGAAAAGTTTGCTGGCTCCCGCCCGCCCTGGGCTGGGTGGTCGCCAGCACCTCCGCCACCCCCAGGTGCCCGAGACCTCCGTTCCCCTGCCTAGGCGGGCGGCGGGGCCCTGCCGGGACGGGCGGGTCGCTGGGCTGACGGTAAGGCCCAAGCGCCTGCGAAGCTGCGCCTCAAGAGGCAGCCCGCGACCCCGCCGGCATCCACTGCCGAAGCAGCCTAGAAGGGCCCGATCTCGCCGCGATCGCGGAAGCTAAGCAGGGTCGGGCCTGGTTAGAACTTGGATGGGAGACCTCTAGGGAAGACCGGGTGCTCCAGGCGTTTTGCCTCCCGCTCCGCCTTCCCCTCTTGTCGCTCGCGGCGTTCGCGGCTCTCTCCGCCCCCGCCCGGCACAGCTGCAAGCCCCACCTCCTCAGGCCCCTCCCACCACAGCCAGCGTCTGATGGGGCGCTCCCCGCCTGCCTGAGCGGCCAGGCGGCCAGAAGGCGTCCCTGGAAGGCAGAGGCACACCAGACGCTCCGGGCGTGGCCTGACGGGAACCAGACGTGGCCGCGGACCCGGGGGCCGTCCGTGCGGCCCGCGAGCCCCTCGACCTGCACCTGGCCGCCCCCCACTGCAGCCCAGCCCCGGCGCCGCCACCTGTCTGCCGGGCTGGCTCTCCACAGCTCCATACGGAAAAAGCCGCCCCTCCGCCGTTTCGCCATGGCCCGGGGCGGGAGCGGGATCGAGGGCCCGGGCCGCTTCCCCGGGCCTGCCGGCCACCTGGGGCGGGGTCCTGAGCTCGGACGGTGGCGTGGGGGCGAGGGTGGCGTGGCTGGGTCTTAGGGGCCGTGCCAACTCAATGGTGGCTCCCAGTGGCTTCGGGCCAGCTTCTGTCGGGCAGGAGGGCCGGCCCGGTCTGCGTCTGAGCTGCGCCTAGCGCAGCGTGGGCGGGCAGGTGGGATGCCCAAGGGCCCGCGGTCCCCGGGCCCGGAAGCCTCCTGGGCCACTTCCCCGTGAGCGGCCTGCGGGATCTGGGGCGGGGCGCCAAGCGCCGAAAAGTTTGCTGGCTCCCGCCCGCCCTGGGCTGGGTGGTCGCCAGCACCTCCGCCACCCCCAGGTGCCCGAGACCTCCGTTCCCCTGCCTAGGCGGGCGGCGGGGCCCTGCCGGGACGGGCGGGCCGCTGGGCTGACGGTAAGGCCCAAGCGCCTGCGAAGCTGCGCCTCAAGAGGCAGCCCGCGACCCCGCCGGCATCCACTGCCGAAGCAGCCTAGAAGGGCCCGATCTCGCCGCGATCGCGGAAGCTAAGCAGGGTCGGGCCTGGTTAGAACTTGGATGGGAGACCTCTAGGGAAGACCGGGTGCTCCAGGCGTTTTGCCTCCCGCTCCGCCTTCTCCTCTTGTCGCTCGCGGCGTTCGCGGCTCTCTCCGCCCCCGCCCGGCACAGCTGCAAGCCCCACCTCCTCAGGCCCCTCCCACCACAGCCAGCGTCTGATGGGGCGCTCCCCGCCTGCCTGAGCGGCCAGGCGGCCAGAAGGCGTCCCTGGAAGGCAGAGGCACACCAGACGCTCCGGGCGTGGCCTGACGGGAACCAGACGTGGCCGCGGACCCAGGGGCCGTCCGTGCGGCCCGCGAGCCCCTCGACCTGCACCTGGCCGCCCCCCACTGCAGCCCAGCCCCGGCGCCGCCACCTGTCTGCCGGGCTGGCTCTCCACAGCTCCATACGGAAAAAGCCGCCCCTCCGCCGTTTCGCCATGGCCCGGGGCGGGAGCGGGATCGAGGGCCCGGGCCGCTTCCCCGGGCCTGCCGGCCACCTGGGGCGGGGTCCTGAGCTCGGACGGTGGCGTGGGGGCGAGGGTGCCGTGGCTGGGTCTTAGGGGCCGTGCCAACTCAATGGTGGCTCCCAGTGGCTTCGGGCCAGCTTCTGTCGGGCAGGAGGGCCGGCCCGGTCTGCGTCTGAGCTGCGCCTAGCGCAGCGTGGGCGGGCAGGTGGGATGCCCAAGGGCCCGCGGTCCCCGGGCCCGGAAGCCTCCTGGGCCACTTCCCCGTGAGCGGCCTGCGGGATCTGGGGCGGGGCGCCAAGCGCCGAAAAGTTTGCTGGCTCCCGCCCGCCCTGGGCTGGGTGGTCGCCAGCACCTCCGCCACCCCCAGGTGCCCGAGACCTCCGTTCCCCTGCCTAGGCGGGCGGCGGGGCCCTGCCGGGACGGGCGGGCCGCTGGGCTGACGGTAAGGCCCAAGCGCCTGCGAAGCTGCGCCTCAAGAGGCAGCCCGCGACCCCGCCGGCATCCACTGCCGAAGCAGCCTAGAAGGGCCCGATCTCGCCGCGATCGCGGAAGCTAAGCAGGGTCGGGCCTGGTTAGAACTTGGATGGGAGACCTCTAGGGAAGACCGGGTGCTCCAGGCGTTTTGCCTCCCGCTCCGCCTTCTCCTCTTGTCGCTCGCGGCGTTCGCGGCTCTCTCCGCCCCCGCCCGGCACAGCTGCAAGCCCCACCTCCTCAGGCCCCTCCCACCACAGCCAGCGTCTGATGGGGCGCTCCCCGCCTGCCTGAGCGGCCAGGCGGCCAGAAGGCGTCCCTGGAAGGCAGAGGCACACCAGACGCTCCGGGCGTGGCCTGACGGGAACCAGACGTGGCCGCGGACCCGGGGGCCGTCCGTGCGGCCCGCGAGCCCCTCGACCTGCACCTGGCCGCCCCCCACTGCAGCCCAGCCCCGGCGCCGCCACCTGTCTGCCGGGCTGGCTCTCCACAGCTCCATACGGAAAAAGCCGCCCCTCCGCCGTTTCGCCATGGCCCGGGGCGGGAGCGGGATCGAGGGCCCGGGCCGCTTCCCCGGGCCTGCCGGCCACCTGGGGCGGGGTCCTGAGCTCGGACGGTGGCGTGGGGGCGAGGGTGGCGTGGCTGGGTCTTAGGGGCCGTGCCAACTCAATGGTGGCTCCCAGTGGCTTCGGGCCAGCTTCTGTCGGGCAGGAGGGCCGGCCCGGTCTGCGTCTGAGCTGCGCCTAGCGCAGCGTGGGCGGGCAGGTGGGATGCCCAAGGGCCCGCGGTCCCCGGGCCCGGAAGCCTCCTGGGCCACTTCCCCGTGAGCGGCCTGCGGGATCTGGGGCGGGGCGCCAAGCGCCGAAAAGTTTGCTGGCTCCCGCCCGCCCTGGGCTGGGTGGTCGCCAGCACCTCCGCCACCCCCAGGTGCCCGAGACCTCCGTTCCCCTGCCTAGGCGGGCGGCGGGGCCCTGCCGGGACGGGCGGGCCGCTGGGCTGACGGTAAGGCCCAAGCGCCTGCGAAGCTGCGCCTCAAGAGGCAGCCCGCGACCCCGCCGGCATCCACTGCCGAAGCAGCCTAGAAGGGCCCGATCTCGCCGCGATCGCGGAAGCTAAGCAGGGTCGGGCCTGGTTAGAACTTGGATGGGAGACCTCTAGGGAAGACCGGGTGCTCCAGGCGTTTTGCCTCCCGCTCCGCCTTCTCCTCTTGTCGCTCGCGGCGTTCGCGGCTCTCTCCGCCCCCGCCCGGCACAGCTGCAAGCCCCACCTCCTCAGGCCCCTCCCACCACAGCCAGCGTCTGATGGGGCGCTCCCCGCCTGCCTGAGCGGCCAGGCGGCCAGAAGGCGTCCCTGGAAGGCAGAGGCACACCAGACGCTCCGGGCGTGGCCTGATGGGAACCAGACGTGGCCGCGGACCCGGGGGCCGTCCGTGCGGCCCGCGAGCCCCTCGACCTGCACCTGGCCGCCCCCCACTGCAGCCCAGCCCCGGCGCCGCCACCTGTCTGCCGGGCTGGCTCTCCACAGCTCCATACGGAAAAAGCCGCCCCTCCGCCGTTTCGCCATGGCCCGGGGCGGGAGCGGGATCGAGGGCCCGGGCCGCTTCCCCGGGCCTGCCGGCCACCTGGGGCGGGGTCCTGAGCTCGGACGGTGGCGTGGGGGCGAGGGTGGCGTGGCTGGGTCTTAGGGGCCGTGCCAACTCAATGGTGGCTCCCAGTGGCTTCGGGCCAGCTTCTGTCGGGCAGGAGGGCCGGCCCGGTCTGCGTCTGAGCTGCGCCTAGCGCAGCGTGGGCGGGCAGGTGGGATGCCCAAGGGCCCGCGGTCCCCGGGCCCGGAAGCCTCCTGGGCCACTTCCCCGTGAGCGGCCTGCGGGATCTGGGGCGGGGCGCCAAGCGCCGAAAAGTTTGCTGGCTCCCGCCCGCCCTGGGCTGGGTGGTCGCCAGCACCTCCGCCACCCCCAGGTGCCCGAGACCTCCGTTCCCCTGCCTAGGCGGGCGGCGGGGCCCTGCCGGGACGGGCGGGTCGCTGGGCTGACGGTAAGGCCCAAGCGCCTGCGAAGCTGCGCCTCAAGAGGCAGCCCGCGACCCCGCCGGCATCCACTGCCGAAGCAGCCTAGAAGGGCCCGATCTCGCCGCGATCGCGGAAGCTAAGCAGGGTCGGGCCTGGTTAGAACTTGGATGGGAGACCTCTAGGGAAGACCGGGTGCTCCAGGCGTTTTGCCTCCCGCTCCGCCTTCCCCTCTTGTCGCTCGCGGCGTTCGCGGCTCTCTCCGCCCCCGCCCGGCACAGCTGCAAGCCCCACCTCCTCAGGCCCCTCCCACCACAGCCAGCGTCTGATGGGGCGCTCCCCGCCTGCCTGAGCGGCCAGGCGGCCAGAAGGCGTCCCTGGAAGGCAGAGGCACACCAGACGCTCCGGGCGTGGCCTGACGGGAACCAGACGTGGCCGCGGACCCGGGGGCCGTCCGTGCGGCCCGCGAGCCCCTCGACCTGCACCTGGCCGCCCCCCACTGCAGCCCAGCCCCGGCGCCGCCACCTGTCTGCCGGGCTGGCTCTCCACAGCTCCATACGGAAAAAGCCGCCCCTCCGCCGTTTCGCCATGGCCCGGGGCGGGAGCGGGATCGAGGGCCCGGGCCGCTTCCCCGGGCCTGCCGGCCACCTGGGGCGGGGTCCTGAGCTCGGACGGTGGCGTGGGGGCGAGGGTGGCGTGGCTGGGTCTTAGGGGCCGTGCCAACTCAATGGTGGCTCCCAGTGGCTTCGGGCCAGCTTCTGTCGGGCAGGAGGGCCGGCCCGGTCTGCGTCTGAGCTGCGCCTAGCGCAGCGTGGGCGGGCAGGTGGGATGCCCAAGGGCCCGCGGTCCCCGGGCCCGGAAGCCTCCTGGGCCACTTCCCCGTGAGCGGCCTGCGGGATCTGGGGCGGGGCGCCAAGCGCCGAAATGTTTGCTGGCTCCCGCCCGCCCTGGGCTGGGTGGTCGCCAGCACCTCCGCCACCCCCAGGTGCCCGAGACCTCCGTTCCCCTGCCTAGGCGGGCGGCGGGGCCCTGCCGGGACGGGCGGGCCGCTGGGCTGACGGTAAGGCCCAAGCGCCTGCGAAGCTGCGCCTCAAGAGGCAGCCCGCGACCCCGCCGGCATCCACTGCCGAAGCAGCCTAGAAGGGCCCGATCTCGCCGCGATCGCGGAAGCTAAGCAGGGTCGGGCCTGGTTAGAACTTGGATGGGAGACCTCTAGGGAAGACCGGGTGCTCCAGGCGTTTTGCCTCCCGCTCCGCCTTCTCCTCTTGTCGCTCGCGGCGTTCGCGGCTCTCTCCGCCCCCGCCCGGCACAGCTGCAAGCCCCACCTCCTCAGGCCCCTCCCACCACAGCCAGCGTCTGATGGGGCGCTCCCCGCCTGCCTGAGCGGCCAGGCGGCCAGAAGGCGTCCCTGGAAGGCAGAGGCACACCAGACGCTCCGGGCGTGGCCTGACGGGAACCAGACGTGGCCGCGGACCCGGGGGCCGTCCGTGCGGCCCGCGAGCCCCTCGACCTGCACCTGGCCGCCCCCCACTGCAGCCCAGCCCCGGCGCCGCCACCTGTCTGCCGGGCTGGCTCTCCACAGCTCCATACGGAAAAAGCCGCCCCTCCGCCGTTTCGCCATGGCCCGGGGCGGGAGCGGGATCGAGGGCCCGGGCCGCTTCCCCGGGCCTGCCGGCCACCTGGGGCGGGGTCCTGAGCTCGGACGGTGGCGTGGGGGCGAGGGTGGCGTGGCTGGGTCTTAGGGGCCGTGCCAACTCAATGGTGGCTCCCAGTGGCTTCGGGCCAGCTTCTGTCGGGCAGGAGGGCCGGCCCGGTCTGCGTCTGAGCTGCGCCTAGCGCAGCGTGGGCGGGCAGGTGGGATGCCCAAGGGCCCGCGGTCCCCGGGCCCGGAAGCCTCCTGGGCCACTTCCCCGTGAGCGGCCTGCGGGATCTGGGGCGGGGCGCCAAGCGCCGAAAAGTTTGCTGGCTCCCGCCCGCCCTGGGCTGGGTGGTCGCCAGCACCTCCGCCACCCCCAGGTGCCCGAGACCTCCGTTCCCCTGCCTAGGCGGGCGGCGGGGCCCTGCCGGGACGGGCGGGCCGCTGGGCTGACGGTAAGGCCCAAGCGCCTGCGAAGCTGCGCCTCAAGAGGCAGCCCGCGACCCCGCCGGCATCCACTGCCGAAGCAGCCTAGAAGGGCCCGATCTCGCCGCGATCGCGGAAGCTAAGCAGGGTCGGGCCTGGTTAGAACTTGGATGGGAGACCTCTAGGGAAGACCGGGTGCTCCAGGCGTTTTGCCTCCCGCTCCGCCTTCCCCTCTTGTCGCTCGCGGCGTTCGCGGCTCTCTCCGCCCCCGCCCGGCACAGCTGCAAGCCCCACCTCCTCAGGCCCCTCCCACCACAGCCAGCGTCTGATGGGGCGCTCCCCGCCTGCCTGAGCGGCCAGGCGGCCAGAAGGCGTCCCTGGAAGGCAGAGGCACACCAGACGCTCCGGGCGTGGCCTGACGGGAACCAGACGTGGCCGCGGACCCGGGGGCCGTCCGTGCGGCCCGCGAGCCCCTCGACCTGCACCTGGCCGCCCCCCACTGCAGCCCAGCCCCGGCGCCGCCACCTGTCTGCCGGGCTGGCTCTCCACAGCTCCATACGGAAAAAGCCGCCCCTCCGCCGTTTCGCCATGGCCCGGGGCGGGAGCGGGATCGAGGGCCCGGGCCGCTTCCCCGGGCCTGCCGGCCACCTGGGGCGGGGTCCTGAGCTCGGACGGTGGCGTGGGGGCGAGGGTGGCGTGGCTGGGTCTTAGGGGCCGTGCCAACTCAATGGTGGCTCCCAGTGGCTTCGGGCCAGCTTCTGTCGGGCAGGAGGGCCGGCCCGGTCTGCGTCTGAGCTGCGCCTAGCGCAGCGTGGGCGGGCAGGTGGGATGCCCAAGGGCCCGCGGTCCCCGGGCCCGGAAGCCTCCTGGGCCACTTCCCCGTGAGCGGCCTGCGGGATCTGGGGCGGGGCGCCAAGCGCCGAAAAGTTTGCTGGCTCCCGCCCGCCCTGGGCTGGGTGGTCGCCAGCACCTCCGCCACCCCCAGGTGCCCGAGACCTCCGTTCCCCTGCCTAGGCGGGCGGCGGGGCCCTGCCGGGACGGGCGGGCCGCTGGGCTGACGGTAAGGCCCAAGCGCCTGCGAAGCTGCGCCTCAAGAGGCAGCCCGCGACCCCGCCGGCATCCACTGCCGAAGCAGCCTAGAAGGGCCCGATCTCGCCGCGATCGCGGAAGCTAAGCAGGGTCGGGCCTGGTTAGAACTTGGATGGGAGACCTCTAGGGAAGACCGGGTGCTCCAGGCGTTTTGCCTCCCGCTCCGCCTTCTCCTCTTGTCGCTCGCGGCGTTGGCGGCTCTCTCCGCCCCCGCCCGGCACAGCTGCAAGCCCCACCTCCTCAGGCCCCTCCCACCACAGCCAGCGTCTGATGGGGCGCTCCCCGCCTGCCTGAGCGGCCAGGCGGCCAGAAGGCGTCCCTGGAAGGCAGAGGCACACCAGACGCTCCGGGCGTGGCCTGACGGGAACCAGACGTGGCCGCGGACCCGGGGGCCGTCCGTGCGGCCCGCGAGCCCCTCGACCTGCACCTGGCCGCCCCCCACTGCAGCCCAGCCCCGGCGCCGCCACCTGTCTGCCGGGCTGGCTCTCCACAGCTCCATACGGAAAAAGCCGCCCCTCCGCCGTTTCGCCATGGCCCGGGGCGGGAGCGGGATCGAGGGCCCGGGCCGCTTCCCCGGGCCTGCCGGCCACCTGGGGCGGGGTCCTGAGCTCGGACGGTGGCGTGGGGGCGAGGGTGGCGTGGCTGGGTCTTAGGGGCCGTGCCAACTCAATGGTGGCTCCCAGTGGCTTCGGGCCAGCTTCTGTCGGGCAGGAGGGCCGGCCCGGTCTGCGTCTGAGCTGCGCCTAGCGCAGCGTGGGCGGGCAGGTGGGATGCCCAAGGGCCCGCGGTCCCCGGGCCCGGAAGCCTCCTGGGCCACTTCCCCGTGAGCGGCCTGCGGGATCTGGGGCGGGGCGCCAAGCGCCGAAAAGTTTGCTGGCTCCCGCCCGCCCTGGGCTGGGTGGTCGCCAGCACCTCCGCCACCCCCAGGTGCCCGAGACCTCCGTTCCCCTGCCTAGGCGGGCGGCGGGGCCCTGCCGGGACGGGCGGGCCGCTGGGCTGACGGTAAGGCCCAAGCGCCTGCGAAGCTGCGCCTCAAGAGGCAGCCCGCGACCCCGCCGGCATCCACTGCCGAAGCAGCCTAGAAGGGCCCGATCTCGCCGCGATCGCGGAAGCTAAGCAGGGTCGGGCCTGGTTAGAACTTGGATGGGAGACCTCTAGGGAAGACCGGGTGCTCCAGGCGTTTTGCCTCCCGCTCCGCCTTCTCCTCTTGTCGCTCGCGGCGTTGGCGGCTCTCTCCGCCCCCGCCCGGCACAGCTGCAAGCCCCACCTCCTCAGGCCCCTCCCACCACAGCCAGCGTCTGATGGGGCGCTCCCCGCCTGCCTGAGCGGCCAGGCGGCCAGAAGGCGTCCCTGGAAGGCAGAGGCACACCAGACGCTCCGGGCGTGGCCTGACGGGAACCAGACGTGGCCGCGGACCCGGGGGCCGTCCGTGCGGCCCGCGAGCCCCTCGACCTGCACCTGGCCGCCCCCCACTGCAGCCCAGCCCCGGCGCCGCCACCTGTCTGCCGGGCTGGCTCTCCACAGCTCCATACGGAAAAAGCCGCCCCTCCGCCGTTTCGCCATGGCCCGGGGCGGGAGCGGGATCGAGGGCCCGGGCCGCTTCCCCGGGCCTGCCGGCCACCTGGGGCGGGGTCCTGAGCTCGGATGGTGGCGTGGGGGCGAGGGTGGCGTGGCTGGGTCTTAGGGGCCGTGCCAACTCAATGGTGGCTCCCAGTGGCTTCGGGCCAGCTTCTGTCGGGCAGGAGGGCCGGCCCGGTCTGCGTCTGAGCTGCGCCTAGCGCAGCGTGGGCGGGCAGGTGGGATGCCCAAGGGCCCGCGGTCCCCGGGCCCGGAAGCCTCCTGGGCCACTTCCCCGTGAGCGGCCTGCGGGATCTGGGGTGGGTCGCCAAGCGCCGAAAAGTTTGCTGGCTCCCGCCCGCCCTGGGCTGGGTGGTCGCCAGCACCTCCGCCACCCCCAGGTGCCCGAGACCTCCGTTCCCCTGCCTAGGCGGGCGGCGGGGCCCTGCCGGGACGGGCGGGCCGCTGGGCTGACGGTAAGGCCCAAGCGCCTGCGAAGCTGCGCCTCAAGAGGCAGCCCGCGACCCCGCCGGCATCCACTGCCGAAGCAGCCTAGAAGGGCCCGATCTCGCCGCGATCGCGGAAGCTAAGCAGGGTCGGGCCTGGTTAGAACTTGGATGGGAGACCTCTAGGGAAGACCGGGTGCTCCAGGCGTTTTGCCTCCCGCTCCGCCTTCTCCTCTTGTCGCTCGCGGCGTTCGCGGCTCTCTCCGCCCCCGCCCGGCACAGCTGCAAGCCCCACCTCCTCAGGCCCCTCCCACCACAGCCAGCGTCTGATGGGGCGCTCCCCGCCTGCCTGAGCGGCCAGGCGGCCAGAAGGCGTCCCTGGAAGGCAGAGGCACACCAGACGCTCCGGGCGTGGCCTGACGGGAACCAGACGTGGCCGCGGACCCGGGGGCCGTCCGTGCGGCCCGCGAGCCCCTCGACCTGCACCTGGCCGCCCCCCACTGCAGCCCAGCCCCGGCGCCGCCACCTGTCTGCCGGGCTGGCTCTCCACAGCTCCATACGGAAAAAGCCGCCCCTCCGCCGTTTCGCCATGGCCCGGGGCGGGAGCGGGATCGAGGGCCCGGGCCGCTTCCCCGGGCCTGCCGGCCACCTGGGGCGGGGTCCTGAGCTCGGACGGTGGCGTGGGGGCGAGGGTGGCGTGGCTGGGTCTTAGGGGCCGTGCCAACTCAATGGTGGCTCCCAGTGGCTTCGGGCCAGCTTCTGTCGGGCAGGAGGGCCGGCCCGGTCTGCGTCTGAGCTGCGCCTAGCGCAGCGTGGGCGGGCAGGTGGGATGCCCAAGGGCCCGCGGTCCCCGGGCCCGGAAGCCTCCTGGGCCACTTCCCCGTGAGCGGCCTGCGGGATCTGGGGTGGGGCGCCAAGCGCCGAAAAGTTTGCTGGCTCCCGCCCGCCCTGGGCTGGGTGGTCGCCAGCACCTCCGCCACCCCCAGGTGCCCGAGACCTCCGTTCCCCTGCCTAGGCGGGCGGCGGGGCCCTGCCGGGACGGGCGGGCCGCTGGGCTGACGGTAAGGCCCAAGCGCCTGCGAAGCTGCGCCTCAAGAGGCAGCCCGCGACCCCGCCGGCATCCACTGCCGAAGCAGCCTAGAAGGGCCCGATCTCGCCGCGATCGCGGAAGCTAAGCAGGGTCGGGCCTGGTTAGAACTTGGATGGGAGACCTCTAGGGAAGACCGGGTGCTCCAGGCGTTTTGCCTCCCGCTCCGCCTTCTCCTCTTGTCGCTCGCGGCGTTCGCGGCTCTCTCCGCCCCCGCCCGGCACAGCTGCAAGCCCCACCTCCTCAGGCCCCTCCCACCACAGCCAGCGTCTGATGGGGCGCTCCCCGCCTGCCTGAGCGGCCAGGCGGCCAGAAGGCGTCCCTGGAAGGCAGAGGCACACCAGACGCTCCGGGCGTGGCCTGACGGGAACCAGACGTGGCCGCGGACCCGGGGGCCGTCCGTGCGGCCCGCGAGCCCCTCGACCTGCACCTGGCCCACCCCCACTGCAGCCCAGCCCCGGCGCCGCCACCTGTCTGCCGGGCTGGCTCTCCACAGCTCCATACGGAAAAAGCCGCCCCTCCGCCGTTTCGCCATGGCCCGGGGCGGGAGCGGGATCGAGGGCCCGGGCCGCTTCCCCGGGCCTGCCGGCCACCTGGGGCGGGGTCCTGAGCTCGGACGGTGGCGTGGGGGCGAGGGTGGCGTGGCTGGGTCTTAGGGGCCGTGCCAACTCAATGGTGGCTCCCAGTGGCTTCGGGCCAGCTTCTGTCGGGCAGGAGGGCCGGCCCGGTCTGCGTCTGAGCTGCGCCTAGCGCAGCGTGGGCGGGCAGGTGGGATGCCCAAGGGCCCGCGGTCCCCGGGCCCGGAAGCCTCCTGGGCCACTTCCCCGTGAGCGGCCTGCGGGATCTGGGGCGGGGCGCCAAGCGCCGAAAAGTTTGCTGGCTCCCGCCCGCCCTGGGCTGGGTGGTCGCCAGCACCTCCGCCACCCCCAGGTGCCCGAGACCTCCGTTCCCCTGCCTAGGCGGGCGGCGGGGCCCTGCCGGGACGGGCGGGCCGCTGGGCTGACGGTAAGGCCCAAGCGCCTGCGAAGCTGCGCCTCAAGAGGCAGCCCGCGACCCCGCCGGCATCCACTGCCGAAGCAGCCTAGAAGGGCCCGATCTCGCCGCGATCGCGGAAGCTAAGCAGGGTCGGGCCTGGTTAGAACTTGGATGGGAGACCTCTAGGGAAGACCGGGTGCTCCAGGCGTTTTGCCTCCCGCTCCGCCTTCTCCTCTTGTCGCTCGCGGCGTTGGCGGCTCTCTCCGCCCCCGCCCGGCACAGCTGCAAGCCCCACCTCCTCAGGCCCCTCCCACCACAGCCAGCGTCTGATGGGGCGCTCCCCGCCTGCCTGAGCGGCCAGGCGGCCAGAAGGCGTCCCTGGAAGGCAGAGGCACACCAGACGCTCCGGGCGTGGCCTGACGGGAACCAGACGTGGCCGCGGACCCGGGGGCCGTCCGTGCGGCCCGCGAGCCCCTCGACCTGCACCTGGCCGCCCCCCACTGCAGCCCAGCCCCGGCGCCGCCACCTGTCTGCCGGGCTGGCTCTCCACAGCTCCATACGGAAAAAGCCGCCCCTCCGCCGTTTCGCCATGGCCCGGGGCGGGAGCGGGATCGAGGGCCCGGGCCGCTTCCCCGGGCCTGCCGGCCACCTGGGGCGGGGTCCTGAGCTCGGACGGTGGCGTGGGGGCGAGGGTGGCGTGGCTGGGTCTTAGGGGCCGTGCCAACTCAATGGTGGCTCCCAGTGGCTTCGGGCCAGCTTCTGTCGGGCAGGAGGGCCGGCCCGGTCTGCGTCTGAGCTGCGCCTAGCGCAGCGTGGGCGGGCAGGTGGGATGCCCAAGGGCCCGCGGTCCCCGGGCCCGGAAGCCTCCTGGGCCACTTCCCCGTGAGCGGCCTGCGGGATCTGGGGTGGGGCGCCAAGCGCCGAAAAGTTTGCTGGCTCCCGCCCGCCCTGGGCTGGGTGGTCGCCAGCACCTCCGCCACCCCCAGGTGCCCGAGACCTCCGTTCCCCTGCCTAGGCGGGCGGCGGGGCCCTGCCGGGACGGGCGGGCCGCTGGGCTGACGGTAAGGCCCAAGCGCCTGCGAAGCTGCGCCTCAAGAGGCAGCCCGCGACCCCGCCGGCATCCACTGCCGAAGCAGCCTAGAAGGGCCCGATCTCGCCGCGATCGCGGAAGCTAAGCAGGGTCGGGCCTGGTTAGAACTTGGATGGGAGACCTCTAGGGAAGACCGGGTGCTCCAGGCGTTTTGCCTCCCGCTCCGCCTTCTCCTCTTGTCGCTCGCGGCGTTCGCGGCTCTCTCCGCCCCCGCCCGGCACAGCTGCAAGCCCCACCTCCTCAGGCCCCTCCCACCACAGCCAGCGTCTGATGGGGCGCTCCCCGCCTGCCTGAGCGGCCAGGCGGCCAGAAGGCGTCCCTGGAAGGCAGAGGCACACCAGACGCTCCGGGCGTGGCCTGACGGGAACCAGACGTGGCCGCGGACCCGGGGGCCGTCCGTGCGGCCCGCGAGCCCCTCGACCTGCACCTGGCCGCCCCCCACTGCAGCCCAGCCCCGGCGCCGCCACCTGTCTGCCGGGCTGGCTCTCCACAGCTCCATACGGAAAAAGCCGCCCCTCCGCCGTTTCGCCATGGCCCGGGGCGGGAGCGGGATCGAGGGCCCGGGCCGCTTCCCCGGGCCTGCCGGCCACCTGGGGCGGGGTCCTGAGCTCGGACGGTGGCGTGGGGGCGAGGGTGGCGTGGCTGGGTCTTAGGGGCCGTGCCAACTCAATGGTGGCTCCCAGTGGCTTCGGGCCAGCTTCTGTCGGGCAGGAGGGCCGGCCCGGTCTGCGTCTGAGCTGCGCCTAGCGCAGCGTGGGCGGGCAGGTGGGATGCCCAAGGGCCCGCGGTCCCCGGGCCCGGAAGCCTCCTGGGCCACTTCCCCGTGAGCGGCCTGCGGGATCTGGGGCGGGGCGCCAAGCGCCGAAAAGTTTGCTGGCTCCCGCCCGCCCTGGGCTGGGTGGTCGCCAGCACCTCCGCCACCCCCAGGTGCCCGAGACCTCCGTTCCCCTGCCTAGGCGGGCGGCGGGGCCCTGCCGGGACGGGCGGGTCGCTGGGCTGACGGTAAGGCCCAAGCGCCTGCGAAGCTGCGCCTCAAGAGGCAGCCCGCGACCCCGCCGGCATCCACTGCCGAAGCAGCCTAGAAGGGCCCGATCTCGCCGCGATCGCGGAAGCTAAGCAGGGTCGGGCCTGGTTAGAACTTGGATGGGAGACCTCTAGGGAAGACCGGGTGCTCCAGGCGTTTTGCCTCCCGCTCCGCCTTCCCCTCTTGTCGCTCGCGGCGTTCGCGGCTCTCTCCGCCCCCGCCCGGCACAGCTGCAAGCCCCACCTCCTCAGGCCCCTCCCACCACAGCCAGCGTCTGATGGGGCGCTCCCCGCCTGCCTGAGCGGCCAGGCGGCCAGAAGGCGTCCCTGGAAGGCAGAGGCACACCAGACGCTCCGGGCGTGGCCTGACGGGAACCAGACGTGGCCGCGGACCCGGGGGCCGTCCGTGCGGCCCGCGAGCCCCTCGACCTGCACCTGGCCGCCCCCCACTGCAGCCCAGCCCCGGCGCCGCCACCTGTCTGCCGGGCTGGCTCTCCACAGCTCCATACGGAAAAAGCCGCCCCTCCGCCGTTTCGCCATGGCCCGGGGCGGGAGCGGGATCGAGGGCCCGGGCCGCTTCCCCGGGCCTGCCGGCCACCTGGGGCGGGGTCCTGAGCTCGGACGGTGGCGTGGGGGCGAGGGTGGCGTGGCTGGGTCTTAGGGGCCGTGCCAACTCAATGGTGGCTCCCAGTGGCTTCGGGCCAGCTTCTGTCGGGCAGGAGGGCCGGCCCGGTCTGCGTCTGAGCTGCGCCTAGCGCAGCGTGGGCGGGCAGGTGGGATGCCCAAGGGCCCGCGGTCCCCGGGCCCGGAAGCCTCCTGGGCCACTTCCCCGTGAGCGGCCTGCGGGATCTGGGGCGGGGCGCCAAGCGCCGAAAAGTTTGCTGGCTCCCGCCCGCCCTGGGCTGGGTGGTCGCCAGCACCTCCGCCACCCCCAGGTGCCCGAGACCTCCGTTCCCCTGCCTAGGCGGGCGGCGGGGCCCTGCCGGGACGGGCGGGCCGCTGGGCTGACGGTAAGGCCCAAGCGCCTGCGAAGCTGCGCCTCAAGAGGCAGCCCGCGACCCCGCCGGCATCCACTGCCGAAGCAGCCTAGAAGGGCCCGATCTCGCCGCGATCGCGGAAGCTAAGCAGGGTCGGGCCTGGTTAGAACTTGGATGGGAGACCTCTAGGGAAGACCGGGTGCTCCAGGCGTTTTGCCTCCCGCTCCGCCTTCTCCTCTTGTCGCTCGCGGCGTTCGCGGCTCTCTCCGCCCCCGCCCGGCACAGCTGCAAGCCCCACCTCCTCAGGCCCCTCCCACCACAGCCAGCGTCTGATGGGGCGCTCCCCGCCTGCCTGAGCGGCCAGGCGGCCAGAAGGCGTCCCTGGAAGGCAGAGGCACACCAGACGCTCCGGGCGTGGCCTGACGGGAACCAGACGTGGCCGCGGACCCGGGGGCCGTCCGTGCGGCCCGCGAGCCCCTCGACCTGCACCTGGCCGCCCCCCACTGCAGCCCAGCCCCGGCGCCGCCACCTGTCTGCCGGGCTGGCTCTCCACAGCTCCATACGGAAAAAGCCGCCCCTCCGCCGTTTCGCCATGGCCCGGGGCGGGAGCGGGATCGAGGGCCCGGGCCGCTTCCCCGGGCCTGCCGGCCACCTGGGGCGGGGTCCTGAGCTCGGACGGTGGCGTGGGGGCGAGGGTGGCGTGGCTGGGTCTTAGGGGCCGTGCCAACTCAATGGTGGCTCCCAGTGGCTTCGGGCCAGCTTCTGTCGGGCAGGAGGGCCGGCCCGGTCTGCGTCTGAGCTGCGCCTAGCGCAGCGTGGGCGGGCAGGTGGGATGCCCAAGGGCCCGCGGTCCCCGGGCCCGGAAGCCTCCTGGGCCACTTCCCCGTGAGCGGCCTGCGGGATCTGGGGTGGGGCGCCAAGCGCCGAAAAGTTTGCTGGCTCCCGCCCGCCCTGGGCTGGGTGGTCGCCAGCACCTCCGCCACCCCCAGGTGCCCGAGACCTCCGTTCCCCTGCCTAGGCGGGCGGCGGGGCCCTGCCGGGACGGGCGGGCCGCTGGGCTGACGGTAAGGCCCAAGCGCCTGCGAAGCTGCGCCTCAAGAGGCAGCCCGCGACCCCGCCGGCATCCACTGCCGAAGCAGCCTAGAAGGGCCCGATCTCGCCGCGATCGCGGAAGCTAAGCAGGGTCGGGCCTGGTTAGAACTTGGATGGGAGACCTCTAGGGAAGACCGGGTGCTCCAGGCGTTTTGCCTCCCGCTCCGCCTTCTCCTCTTGTCGCTCGCGGCGTTCGCGGCTCTCTCCGCCCCCGCCCGGCACAGCTGCAAGCCCCACCTCCTCAGGCCCCTCCCACCACAGCCAGCGTCTGATGGGGCGCTCCCCGCCTGCCTGAGCGGCCAGGCGGCCAGAAGGCGTCCCTGGAAGGCAGAGGCACACCAGACGCTCCGGGCGTGGCCTGACGGGAACCAGACGTGGCCGCGGACCCGGGGGCCGTCCGTGCGGCCCGCGAGCCCCTCGACCTGCACCTGGCCGCCCCCCACTGCAGCCCAGCCCCGGCGCCGCCACCTGTCTGCCGGGCTGGCTCTCCACAGCTCCATACGGAAAAAGCCGCCCCTCCGCCGTTTCGCCATGGCCCGGGGCGGGAGCGGGATCGAGGGCCCGGGCCGCTTCCCCGGGCCTGCCGGCCACCTGGGGCGGGGTCCTGAGCTCGGACGGTGGCGTGGGGGCGAGGGTGGCGTGGCTGGGTCTTAGGGGCCGTGCCAACTCAATGGTGGCTCCCAGTGGCTTCGGGCCAGCTTCTGTCGGGCAGGAGGGCCGGCCCGGTCTGCGTCTGAGCTGCGCCTAGCGCAGCGTGGGCGGGCAGGTGGGATGCCCAAGGGCCCGCGGTCCCCGGGCCCGGAAGCCTCCTGGGCCACTTCCCCGTGAGCGGCCTGCGGGATCTGGGGCGGGGCGCCAAGCGCCGAAAAGTTTGCTGGCTCCCGCCCGCCCTGGGCTGGGTGGTCGCCAGCACCTCCGCCACCCCCAGGTGCCCGAGACCTCCGTTCCCCTGCCTAGGCGGGCGGCGGGGCCCTGCCGGGACGGGCGGGTCGCTGGGCTGACGGTAAGGCCCAAGCGCCTGCGAAGCTGCGCCTCAAGAGGCAGCCCGCGACCCCGCCGGCATCCACTGCCGAAGCAGCCTAGAAGGGCCCGATCTCGCCGCGATCGCGGAAGCTAAGCAGGGTCGGGCCTGGTTAGAACTTGGATGGGAGACCTCTAGGGAAGACCGGGTGCTCCAGGCGTTTTGCCTCCCGCTCCGCCTTCCCCTCTTGTCGCTCGCGGCGTTCGCGGCTCTCTCCGCCCCCGCCCGGCACAGCTGCAAGCCCCACCTCCTCAGGCCCCTCCCACCACAGCCAGCGTCTGATGGGGCGCTCCCCGCCTGCCTGAGCGGCCAGGCGGCCAGAAGGCGTCCCTGGAAGGCAGAGGCACACCAGACGCTCCGGGCGTGGCCTGACGGGAACCAGACGTGGCCGCGGACCCGGGGGCCGTCCGTGCGGCCCGCGAGCCCCTCGACCTGCACCTGGCCGCCCCCCACTGCAGCCCAGCCCCGGCGCCGCCACCTGTCTGCCGGGCTGGCTCTCCACAGCTCCATACGGAAAAAGCCGCCCCTCCGCCGTTTCGCCATGGCCCGGGGCGGGAGCGGGATCGAGGGCCCGGGCCGCTTCCCCGGGCCTGCCGGCCACCTGGGGCGGGGTCCTGAGCTCGGACGGTGGCGTGGGGGCGAGGGTGGCGTGGCTGGGTCTTAGGGGCCGTGCCAACTCAATGGTGGCTCCCAGTGGCTTCGGGCCAGCTTCTGTCGGGCAGGAGGGCCGGCCCGGTCTGCGTCTGAGCTGCGCCTAGCGCAGCGTGGGCGGGCAGGTGGGATGCCCAAGGGCCCGCGGTCCCCGGGCCCGGAAGCCTCCTGGGCCACTTCCCCGTGAGCGGCCTGCGGGATCTGGGGCGGGGCGCCAAGCGCCGAAAAGTTTGCTGGCTCCCGCCCGCCCTGGGCTGGGTGGTCGCCAGCACCTCCGCCACCCCCAGGTGCCCGAGACCTCCGTTCCCCTGCCTAGGCGGGCGGCGGGGCCCTGCCGGGACGGGCGGGCCGCTGGGCTGACGGTAAGGCCCAAGCGCCTGCGAAGCTGCGCCTCAAGAGGCAGCCCGCGACCCCGCCGGCATCCACTGCCGAAGCAGCCTAGAAGGGCCCGATCTCGCCGCGATCGCGGAAGCTAAGCAGGGTCGGGCCTGGTTAGAACTTGGATGGGAGACCTCTAGGGAAGACCGGGTGCTCCAGGCGTTTTGCCTCCCGCTCCGCCTTCTCCTCTTGTCGCTCGCGGCGTTCGCGGCTCTCTCCGCCCCCGCCCGGCACAGCTGCAAGCCCCACCTCCTCAGGCCCCTCCCACCACAGCCAGCGTCTGATGGGGCGCTCCCCGCCTGCCTGAGCGGCCAGGCGGCCAGAAGGCGTCCCTGGAAGGCAGAGGCACACCAGACGCTCCGGGCGTGGCCTGACGGGAACCAGACGTGGCCGCGGACCCGGGGGCCGTCCGTGCGGCCCGCGAGCCCCTCGACCTGCACCTGGCCGCCCCCCACTGCAGCCCAGCCCCGGCGCCGCCACCTGTCTGCCGGGCTGGCTCTCCACAGCTCCATACGGAAAAAGCCGCCCCTCCGCCGTTTCGCCATGGCCCGGGGCGGGAGCGGGATCGAGGGCCCGGGCCGCTTCCCCGGGCCTGCCGGCCACCTGGGGCGGGGTCCTGAGCTCGGACGGTGGCGTGGGGGCGAGGGTGGCGTGGCTGGGTCTTAGGGGCCGTGCCAACTCAATGGTGGCTCCCAGTGGCTTCGGGCCAGCTTCTGTCGGGCAGGAGGGCCGGCCCGGTCTGCGTCTGAGCTGCGCCTAGCGCAGCGTGGGCGGGCAGGTGGGATGCCCAAGGGCCCGCGGTCCCCGGGCCCGGAAGCCTCCTGGGCCACTTCCCCGTGAGCGGCCTGCGGGATCTGGGGCGGGGCGCCAAGCGCCGAAAAGTTTGCTGGCTCCCGCCCGCCCTGGGCTGGGTGGTCGCCAGCACCTCCGCCACCCCCAGGTGCCCGAGACCTCCGTTCCCCTGCCTAGGCGGGCGGCGGGGCCCTGCCGGGACGGGCGGGCCGCTGGGCTGACGGTAAGGCCCAAGCGCCTGCGAAGCTGCGCCTCAAGAGGCAGCCCGCGACCCCGCCGGCATCCACTGCCGAAGCAGCCTAGAAGGGCCCGATCTCGCCGCGATCGCGGAAGCTAAGCAGGGTCGGGCCTGGTTAGAACTTGGATGGGAGACCTCTAGGGAAGACCGGGTGCTCCAGGCGTTTTGCCTCCCGCTCCGCCTTCTCCTCTTGTCACTCGCGGCGTTCGCGGCTCTCTCCGCCCCCGCCCGGCACAGCTGCAAGCCCCACCTCCTCAGGCCCCTCCCACCACAGCCAGCGTCTGATGGGGCGCTCCCCGCCTGCCTGAGCGGCCAGGCGGCCAGAAGGCGTCCCTGGAAGGCAGAGGCACACCAGACGCTCCGGGCGTGGCCTGATGGGAACCAGACGTGGCCGCGGACCCGGGGGCCGTCCGTGCGGCCCGCGAGCCCCTCGACCTGCACCTGGCCGCCCCCCACTGCAGCCCAGCCCCGGCGCCGCCACCTGTCTGCCGGGCTGGCTCTCCACAGCTCCATACGGAAAAAGCCGCCCCTCCGCCGTTTCGCCATGGCCCGGGGCGGGAGCGGGATCGAGGGCCCGGGCCGCTTCCCCGGGCCTGCCGGCCACCTGGGGCGGGGTCCTGAGCTCGGACGGTGGCGTGGGGGCGAGGGTGGCGTGGCTGGGTCTTAGGGGCCGTGCCAACTCAATGGTGGCTCCCAGTGGCTTCGGGCCAGCTTCTGTCGGGCAGGAGGGCCGGCCCGGTCTGCGTCTGAGCTGCGCCTAGCGCAGCGTGGGCGGGCAGGTGGGATGCCCAAGGGCCCGCGGTCCCCGGGCCCGGAAGCCTCCTGGGCCACTTCCCCGTGAGCGGCCTGCGGGATCTGGGGCGGGGCGCCAAGCGCCGAAAAGTTTGCTGGCTCCCGCCCGCCCTGGGCTGGGTGGTCGCCAGCACCTCCGCCACCCCCAGGTGCCCGAGACCTCCGTTCCCCTGCCTAGGCGGGCGGCGGGGCCCTGCCGGGACGGGCGGGTCGCTGGGCTGACGGTAAGGCCCAAGCGCCTGCGAAGCTGCGCCTCAAGAGGCAGCCCGCGACCCCGCCGGCATCCACTGCCGAAGCAGCCTAGAAGGGCCCGATCTCGCCGCGATCGCGGAAGCTAAGCAGGGTCGGGCCTGGTTAGAACTTGGATGGGAGACCTCTAGGGAAGACCGGGTGCTCCAGGCGTTTTGCCTCCCGCTCCGCCTTCCCCTCTTGTCGCTCGCGGCGTTCGCGGCTCTCTCCGCCCCCGCCCGGCACAGCTGCAAGCCCCACCTCCTCAGGCCCCTCCCACCACAGCCAGCGTCTGATGGGGCGCTCCCCGCCTGCCTGAGCGGCCAGGCGGCCAGAAGGCGTCCCTGGAAGGCAGAGGCACACCAGACGCTCCGGGCGTGGCCTGACGGGAACCAGACGTGGCCGCGGACCCGGGGGCCGTCCGTGCGGCCCGCGAGCCCCTCGACCTGCACCTGGCCGCCCCCCACTGCAGCCCAGCCCCGGCGCCGCCACCTGTCTGCCGGGCTGGCTCTCCACAGCTCCATACGGAAAAAGCCGCCCCTCCGCCGTTTCGCCATGGCCCGGGGCGGGAGCGGGATCGAGGGCCCGGGCCGCTTCCCCGGGCCTGCCGGCCACCTGGGGCGGGGTCCTGAGCTCGGACGGTGGCGTGGGGGCGAGGGTGGCGTGGCTGGGTCTTAGGGGCCGTGCCAACTCAATGGTGGCTCCCAGTGGCTTCGGGCCAGCTTCTGTCGGGCAGGAGGGACGGCCCGGTCTGCGTCTGAGCTGCGCCTAGCGCAGCGTGGGCGGGCAGGTGGGATGCCCAAGGGCCCGCGGTCCCCGGGCCCGGAAGCCTCCTGGGCCACTTCCCCGTGAGCGGCCTGCGGGATCTGGGGCGGGGCGCCAAGCGCCGAAATGTTTGCTGGCTCCCGCCCGCCCTGGGCTGGGTGGTCGCCAGCACCTCCGCCACCCCCAGGTGCCCGAGACCTCCGTTCCCCTGCCTAGGCGGGCGGCGGGGCCCTGCCGGGACGGGCGGGCCGCTGGGCTGACGGTAAGGCCCAAGCGCCTGCGAAGCTGCGCCTCAAGAGGCAGCCCGCGACCCCGCCGGCATCCACTGCCGAAGCAGCCTAGAAGGGCCCGATCTCGCCGCGATCGCGGAAGCTAAGCAGGGTCGGGCCTGGTTAGAACTTGGATGGGAGACCTCTAGGGAAGACCGGGTGCTCCAGGCGTTTTGCCTCCCGCTCCGCCTTCTCCTCTTGTCGCTCGCGGCGTTCGCGGCTCTCTCCGCCCCCGCCCGGCACAGCTGCAAGCCCCACCTCCTCAGGCCCCTCCCACCACAGCCAGCGTCTGATGGGGCGCTCCCCGCCTGCCTGAGCGGCCAGGCGGCCAGAAGGCGTCCCTGGAAGGCAGAGGCACACCAGACGCTCCGGGCGTGGCCTGACGGGAACCAGACGTGGCCGCGGACCCGGGGGCCGTCCGTGCGGCCCGCGAGCCCCTCGACCTGCACCTGGCCGCCCCCCACTGCAGCCCAGCCCCGGCGCCGCCACCTGTCTGCCGGGCTGGCTCTCCACAGCTCCATACGGAAAAAGCCGCCCCTCCGCCGTTTCGCCATGGCCCGGGGCGGGAGCGGGATCGAGGGCCCGGGCCGCTTCCCCGGGCCTGCCGGCCACCTGGGGCGGGGTCCTGAGCTCGGACGGTGGCGTGGGGGCGAGGGTGCCGTGGCTGGGTCTTAGGGGCCGTGCCAACTCAATGGTGGCTCCCAGTGGCTTCGGGCCAGCTTCTGTCGGGCAGGAGGGCCGGCCCGGTCTGCGTCTGAGCTGCGCCTAGCGCAGCGTGGGCGGGCAGGTGGGATGCCCAAGGGCCCGCGGTCCCCGGGCCCGGAAGCCTCCTGGGCCACTTCCCCGTGAGCGGCCTGCGGGATCTGGGGCGGGGCGCCAAGCGCCGAAAAGTTTGCTGGCTCCCGCCCGCCCTGGGCTGGGTGGTCGCCAGCACCTCCGCCACCCCCAGGTGCCCGAGACCTCCGTTCCCCTGCCTAGGCGGGCGGCGGGGCCCTGCCGGGACGGGCGGGCCGCTGGGCTGACGGTAAGGCCCAAGCGCCTGCGAAGCTGCGCCTCAAGAGGCAGCCCGCGACCCCGCCGGCATCCACTGCCGAAGCAGCCTAGAAGGGCCCGATCTCGCCGCGATCGCGGAAGCTAAGCAGGGTCGGGCCTGGTTAGAACTTGGATGGGAGACCTCTAGGGAAGACCGGGTGCTCCAGGCGTTTTGCCTCCCGCTCCGCCTTCTCCTCTTGTCGCTCGCGGCGTTCGCGGCTCTCTCCGCCCCCGCCCGGCACAGCTGCAAGCCCCACCTCCTCAGGCCCCTCCCACCACAGCCAGCGTCTGATGGGGCGCTCCCCGCCTGCCTGAGCGGCCAGGCGGCCAGAAGGCGTCCCTGGAAGGCAGAGGCACACCAGACGCTCCGGGCGTGGCCTGACGGGAACCAGACGTGGCCGCGGACCCGGGGGCCGTCCGTGCGGCCCGCGAGCCCCTCGACCTGCACCTGGCCGCCCCCCACTGCAGCCCAGCCCCGGCGCCGCCACCTGTCTGCCGGGCTGGCTCTCCACAGCTCCATACGGAAAAAGCCGCCCCTCCGCCGTTTCGCCATGGCCCGGGGCGGGAGCGGGATCGAGGGCCCGGGCCGCTTCCCCGGGCCTGCCGGCCACCTGGGGCGGGGTCCTGAGCTCGGACGGTGGCGTGGGGGCGAGGGTGGCGTGGCTGGGTCTTAGGGGCCGTGCCAACTCAATGGTGGCTCCCAGTGGCTTCGGGCCAGCTTCTGTCGGGCAGGAGGGCCGGCCCGGTCTGCGTCTGAGCTGCGCCTAGCGCAGCGTGGGCGGGCAGGTGGGATGCCCAAGGGCCCGCGGTCCCCGGGCCCGGAAGCCTCCTGGGCCACTTCCCCGTGAGCGGCCTGCGGGATCTGGGGCGGGGCGCCAAGCGCCGAAAAGTTTGCTGGCTCCCGCCCGCCCTGGGCTGGGTGGTCGCCAGCACCTCCGCCACCCCCAGGTGCCCGAGACCTCCGTTCCCCTGCCTAGGCGGGCGGCGGGGCCCTGCCGGGACGGGCGGGTCGCTGGGCTGACGGTAAGGCCCAAGCGCCTGCGAAGCTGCGCCTCAAGAGGCAGCCCGCGACCCCGCCGGCATCCACTGCCGAAGCAGCCTAGAAGGGCCCGATCTCGCCGCGATCGCGGAAGCTAAGCAGGGTCGGGCCTGGTTAGAACTTGGATGGGAGACCTCTAGGGAAGACCGGGTGCTCCAGGCGTTTTGCCTCCCGCTCCGCCTTCCCCTCTTGTCGCTCGCGGCGTTCGCGGCTCTCTCCGCCCCCGCCCGGCACAGCTGCAAGCCCCACCTCCTCAGGCCCCTCCCACCACAGCCAGCGTCTGATGGGGCGCTCCCCGCCTGCCTGAGCGGCCAGGCGGCCAGAAGGCGTCCCTGGAAGGCAGAGGCACACCAGACGCTCCGGGCGTGGCCTGACGGGAACCAGACGTGGCCGCGGACCCGGGGGCCGTCCGTGCGGCCCGCGAGCCCCTCGACCTGCACCTGGCCGCCCCCCACTGCAGCCCAGCCCCGGCGCCGCCACCTGTCTGCCGGGCTGGCTCTCCACAGCTCCATACGGAAAAAGCCGCCCCTCCGCCGTTTCGCCATGGCCCGGGGCGGGAGCGGGATCGAGGGCCCGGGCCGCTTCCCCGGGCCTGCCGGCCACCTGGGGCGGGGTCCTGAGCTCGGACGGTGGCGTGGGGGCGAGGGTGGCGTGGCTGGGTCTTAGGGGCCGTGCCAACTCAATGGTGGCTCCCAGTGGCTTCGGGCCAGCTTCTGTCGGGCAGGAGGGCCGGCCCGGTCTGCGTCTGAGCTGCGCCTAGCGCAGCGTGGGCGGGCAGGTGGGATGCCCAAGGGCCCGCGGTCCCCGGGCCCGGAAGCCTCCTGGGCCACTTCCCCGTGAGCGGCCTGCGGGATCTGGGGCGGGGCGCCAAGCGCCGAAAAGTTTGCTGGCTCCCGCCCGCCCTGGGCTGGGTGGTCGCCAGCACCTCCGCCACCCCCAGGTGCCCGAGACCTCCGTTCCCCTGCCTAGGCGGGCGGCGGGGCCCTGCCGGGACGGGCGGGCCGCTGGGCTGACGGTAAGGCCCAAGCGCCTGCGAAGCTGCGCCTCAAGAGGCAGCCCGCGACCCCGCCGGCATCCACTGCCGAAGCAGCCTAGAAGGGCCCGATCTCGCCGCGATCGCGGAAGCTAAGCAGGGTCGGGCCTGGTTAGAACTTGGATGGGAGACCTCTAGGGAAGACCGGGTGCTCCAGGCGTTTTGCCTCCCGCTCCGCCTTCTCCTCTTGTCGCTCGCGGCGTTCGCGGCTCTCTCCGCCCCCGCCCGGCACAGCTGCAAGCCCCACCTCCTCAGGCCCCTCCCACCACAGCCAGCGTCTGATGGGGCGCTCCCCGCCTGCCTGAGCGGCCAGGCGGCCAGAAGGCGTCCCTGGAAGGCAGAGGCACACCAGACGCTCCGGGCGTGGCCTGACGGGAACCAGACGTGGCCGCGGACCCGGGGGCCGTCCGTGCGGCCCGCGAGCCCCTCGACCTGCACCTGGCCGCCCCCCACTGCAGCCCAGCCCCGGCGCCGCCACCTGTCTGCCGGGCTGGCTCTCCACAGCTCCATACGGAAAAAGCCGCCCCTCCGCCGTTTCGCCATGGCCCGGGGCGGGAGCGGGATCGAGGGCCCGGGCCGCTTCCCCGGGCCTGCCGGCCACCTGGGGCGGGGTCCTGAGCTCGGACGGTGGCGTGGGGGCGAGGGTGGCGTGGCTGGGTCTTAGGGGCCGTGCCAACTCAATGGTGGCTCCCAGTGGCTTCGGGCCAGCTTCTGTCGGGCAGGAGGGCCGGCCCGGTCTGCGTCTGAGCTGCGCCTAGCGCAGCGTGGGCGGGCAGGTGGGATGCCCAAGGGCCCGCGGTCCCCGGGCCCGGAAGCCTCCTGGGCCACTTCCCCGTGAGCGGCCTGCGGGATCTGGGGCGGGGCGCCAAGCGCCGAAAAGTTTGCTGGCTCCCGCCCGCCCTGGGCTGGGTGGTCGCCAGCACCTCCGCCACCCCCAGGTGCCCGAGACCTCCGTTCCCCTGCCTAGGCGGGCGGCGGGGCCCTGCCGGGACGGGCGGGCCGCTGGGCTGACGGTAAGGCCCAAGCGCCTGCGAAGCTGCGCCTCAAGAGGCAGCCCGCGACCCCGCCGGCATCCACTGCCGAAGCAGCCTAGAAGGGCCCGATCTCGCCGCGATCGCGGAAGCTAAGCAGGGTCGGGCCTGGTTAGAACTTGGATGGGAGACCTCTAGGGAAGACCGGGTGCTCCAGGCGTTTTGCCTCCCGCTCCGCCTTCTCCTCTTGTCGCTCGCGGCGTTGGCGGCTCTCTCCGCCCCCGCCCGGCACAGCTGCAAGCCCCACCTCCTCAGGCCCCTCCCACCACAGCCAGCGTCTGATGGGGCGCTCCCCGCCTGCCTGAGCGGCCAGGCGGCCAGAAGGCGTCCCTGGAAGGCAGAGGCACACCAGACGCTCCGGGCGTGGCCTGACGGGAACCAGACGTGGCCGCGGACCCGGGGGCCGTCCGTGCGGCCCGCGAGCCCCTCGACCTGCACCTGGCCGCCCCCCACTGCAGCCCAGCCCCGGCGCCGCCACCTGTCTGCCGGGCTGGCTCTCCACAGCTCCATACGGAAAAAGCCGCCCCTCCGCCGTTTCGCCATGGCCCGGGGCGGGAGCGGGATCGAGGGCCCGGGCCGCTTCCCCGGGCCTGCCGGCCACCTGGGGCGGGGTCCTGAGCTCGGACGGTGGTGTGGGGGCGAGGGTGGCGTGGCTGGGTCTTAGGGGCCGTGCCAACTCAATGGTGGCTCCCAGTGGCTTCGGGCCAGCTTCTGTCGGGCAGGAGGGCCGGCCCGGTCTGCGTCTGAGCTGCGCCTAGCGCAGCGTGGGCGGGCAGGTGGGATGCCCAAGGGCCCGCGGTCCCCGGGCCCGGAAGCCTCCTGGGCCACTTCCCCGTGAGCGGCCTGCGGGATCTGGGGCGGGGCGCCAAGCGCCGAAAAGTTTGCTGGCTCCCGCCCGCCCTGGGCTGGGTGGTCGCCAGCACCTCCGCCACCCCCAGGTGCCCGAGACCTCCGTTCCCCTGCCTAGGCGGGCGGCGGGGCCCTGCCGGGACGGGCGGGTCGCTGGGCTGACGGTAAGGCCCAAGCGCCTGCGAAGCTGCGCCTCAAGAGGCAGCCCGCGACCCCGCCGGCATCCACTGCCGAAGCAGCCTAGAAGGGCCCGATCTCGCCGCGATCGCGGAAGCTAAGCAGGGTCGGGCCTGGTTAGAACTTGGATGGGAGACCTCTAGGGAAGACCGGGTGCTCCAGGCGTTTTGCCTCCCGCTCCGCCTTCCCCTTTTGTCGCTCGCGGCGTTCGCGGCTCTCTCCGCCCCCGCCCGGCACAGCTGCAAGCCCCACCTCCTCAGGCCCCTCCCACCACAGCCAGCGTCTGATGGGGCGCTCCCCGCCTGCCTGAGCGGCCAGGCGGCCAGAAGGCGTCCCTGGAAGGCAGAGGCACACCAGACGCTCCGGGCGTGGCCTGACGGGAACCAGACGTGGCCGCGGACCCGGGGGCCGTCCGTGCGGCCCGCGAGCCCCTCGACCTGCACCTGGCCGCCCCTCACTGCAGCCCAGCCCCGGCGCCGCCACCTGTCTGCCGGGCTGGCTCTCCACAGCTCCATACGGAAAAAGCCGCCCCTCCGCCGTTTCGCCATGGCCCGGGGCGGGAGCGGGATCGAGGGCCCGGGCCGCTTCCCCGGGCCTGCCGGCCACCTGGGGCGGGGTCCTGAGCTCGGACGGTGGCGTGGGGGCGAGGGTGCCGTGGCTGGGTCTTAGGGGCCGTGCCAACTCAATGGTGGCTCCCAGTGGCTTCGGGCCAGCTTCTGTCGGGCAGGAGGGCCGGCCCGGTCTGCGTCTGAGCTGCGCCTAGCGCAGCGTGGGCGGGCAGGTGGGATGCCCAAGGGCCCGCGGTCCCCGGGCCCGGAAGCCTCCTGGGCCACTTCCCCGTGAGCGGCCTGCGGGATCTGGGGCGGGGCGCCAAGCGCCGAAAAGTTTGCTGGCTCCCGCCCGCCCTGGGCTGGGTGGTCGCCAGCACCTCCGCCACCCCCAGGTGCCCGAGACCTCCGTTCCCCTGCCTAGGTGGGCGGCGGGGCCCTGCCGGGACGGGCGGGCCGCTGGGCTGACGGTAAGGCCCAAGCGCCTGCGAAGCTGCGCCTCAAGAGGCAGCCCGCGACCCCGCCGGCATCCACTGCCGAAGCAGCCTAGAAGGGCCCGATCTCGCCGCGATCGCGGAAGCTAAGCAGGGTCGGGCCTGGTTAGAACTTGGATGGGAGACCTCTAGGGAAGACCGGGTGCTCCAGGCGTTTTGCCTCCCGCTCCGCCTTCTCCTCTTGTCGCTCGCGGCGTTCGCGGCTCTCTCCGCCCCCGCCCGGCACAGCTGCAAGCCCCACCTCCTCAGGCCCCTCCCACCACAGCCAGCGTCTGATGGGGCGCTCCCCGCCTGCCTGAGCGGCCAGGCGGCCAGAAGGCGTCCCTGGAAGGCAGAGGCACACCAGACGCTCCGGGCGTGGCCTGACGGGAACCAGACGTGGCCGCGGACCCGGGGGCCGTCCGTGCGGCCCGCGAGCCCCTCGACCTGCACCTGGCCGCCCCCCACTGCAGCCCAGCCCCGGCGCCGCCACCTGTCTGCCGGGCTGGCTCTCCACAGCTCCATACGGAAAAAGCCGCCCCTCCGCCGTTTCGCCATGGCCCGGGGCGGGAGCGGGATCGAGGGCCCGGGCCGCTTCCCCGGGCCTGCCGGCCACCTGGGGCGGGGTCCTGAGCTCGGACGGTGGCGTGGGGGCGAGGGTGGCGTGGCTGGGTCTTAGGGGCCGTGCCAACTCAATGGTGGCTCCCAGTGGCTTCGGGCCAGCTTCTGTCGGGCAG
This sequence comes from Grampus griseus, assembly GCF_964374135.1. Lineage (NCBI taxonomy): Eukaryota > Metazoa > Chordata > Mammalia > Artiodactyla > Delphinidae > Grampus > Grampus griseus. Next base: position 144,502 of record NW_028132888.1, read on the forward strand.
GAGGGCCGGCCCGGTCTGCGTCTGAGCTGCGCCTAGCGCAGCGTGGGCGGGCAGGTGGGATGCCCAAGGGCCCGCGGTCCCCGGGCCCGGAAGCCTCCTGGGCCACTTCCCCGTGAGCGGCCTGCGGGATCTGGGGCGGGGCGCCAAGCGCCGAAAAGTTTGCTGGCTCCCGCCCGCCCTGGGCTGGGTGGTCGCCAGCACCTCCGCCACCCCCAGGTGCCCGAGACCTCCGTTCCCCTGCCTAGGCGGGCGGCGGGGCCCTGCCGGGACGGGCGGGCCGCTGGGCTGACGGTAAGGCCCAAGCGCCTGCGAAGCTGCGCCTCAAGAGGCAGCCCGCGACCCCGCCGGCATCCACTGCCGAAGCAGCCTAGAAGGGCCCGATCTCGCCGCGATCGCGGAAGCTAAGCAGGGTCGGGCCTGGTTAGAACTTGGATGGGAGACCTCTAGGGAAGACCGGGTGCTCCAGGCGTTTTGCCTCCCGCTCCGCCTTCTCCTCTTGTCACTCGCGGCGTTCGCGGCTCTCTCCGCCCCCGCCCGGCACAGCTGCAAGCCCCACCTCCTCAGGCCCCTCCCACCACAGCCAGCGTCTGATGGGGCGCTCCCCGCCTGCCTGAGCGGCCAGGCGGCCAGAAGGCGTCCCTGGAAGGCAGAGGCACACCAGACGCTCCGGGCGTGGCCTGATGGGAACCAGACGTGGCCGCGGACCCGGGGGCCGTCCGTGCGGCCCGCGAGCCCCTCGACCTGCACCTGGCCGCCCCCCACTGCAGCCCAGCCCCGGCGCCGCCACCTGTCTGCCGGGCTGGCTCTCCACAGCTCCATACGGAAAAAGCCGCCCCTCCGCCGTTTCGCCATGGCCCGGGGCGGGAGCGGGATCGAGGGCCCGGGCCGCTTCCCCGGGCCTGCCGGCCACCTGGGGCGGGGTCCTGAGCTCGGACGGTGGCGTGGGGGCGAGGGTGGCGTGGCTGGGTCTTAGGGGCCGTGCCAACTCAATGGTGGCTCCCAGTGGCTTCGGGCCAGCTTCTGTCGGGCAGGAGGGCCGGCCCGGTCTGCGTCTGAGCTGCGCCTAGCGCAGCGTGGGCGGGCAGGTGGGATGCCCAAGGGCCCGCGGTCCCCGGGCCCGGAAGCCTCCTGGGCCACTTCCCCGTGAGCGGCCTGCGGGATCTGGGGCGGGGCGCCAAGCGCCGAAAAGTTTGCTGGCTCCCGCCCGCCCTGGGCTGGGTGGTCGCCAGCACCTCCGCCACCCCCAGGTGCCCGAGACCTCCGTTCCCCTGCCTAGGCGGGCGGCGGGGCCCTGCCGGGACGGGCGGGTCGCTGGGCTGACGGTAAGGCCCAAGCGCCTGCGAAGCTGCGCCTCAAGAGGCAGCCCGCGACCCCGCCGGCATCCACTGCCGAAGCAGCCTAGAAGGGCCCGATCTCGCCGCGATCGCGGAAGCTAAGCAGGGTCGGGCCTGGTTAGAACTTGGATGGGAGACCTCTAGGGAAGACCGGGTGCTCCAGGCGTTTTGCCTCCCGCTCCGCCTTCCCCTCTTGTCGCTCGCGGCGTTCGCGGCTCTCTCCGCCCCCGCCCGGCACAGCTGCAAGCCCCACCTCCTCAGGCCCCTCCCACCACAGCCAGCGTCTGATGGGGCGCTCCCCGCCTGCCTGAGCGGCCAGGCGGCCAGAAGGCGTCCCTGGAAGGCAGAGGCACACCAGACGCTCCGGGCGTGGCCTGACGGGAACCAGACGTGGCCGCGGACCCGGGGGCCGTCCGTGCGGCCCGCGAGCCCCTCGACCTGCACCTGGCCGCCCCCCACTGCAGCCCAGCCCCGGCGCCGCCACCTGTCTGCCGGGCTGGCTCTCCACAGCTCCATACGGAAAAAGCCGCCCCTCCGCCGTTTCGCCATGGCCCGGGGCGGGAGCGGGATCGAGGGCCCGGGCCGCTTCCCCGGGCCTGCCGGCCACCTGGGGCGGGGTCCTGAGCTCGGACGGTGGCGTGGGGGCGAGGGTGGCGTGGCTGGGTCTTAGGGGCCGTGCCAACTCAATGGTGGCTCCCAGTGGCTTCGGGCCAGCTTCTGTCGGGCAGGAGGGCCGGCCCGGTCTGCGTCTGAGCTGCGCCTAGCGCAGCGTGGGCGGGCAGGTGGGATGCCCAAGGGCCCGCGGTCCCCGGGCCCGGAAGCCTCCTGGGCCACTTCCCCGTGAGCGGCCTGCGGGATCTGGGGCGGGGCGCCAAGCGCCGAAATGTTTGCTGGCTCCCGCCCGCCCTGGGCTGGGTGGTCGCCAGCACCTCCGCCACCCCCAGGTGCCCGAGACCTCCGTTCCCCTGCCTAGGCGGGCGGCGGGGCCCTGCCGGGACGGGCGGGCCGCTGGGCTGACGGTAAGGCCCAAGCGCCTGCGAAGCTGCGCCTCAAGAGGCAGCCCGCGACCCCGCCGGCATCCACTGCCGAAGCAGCCTAGAAGGGCCCGATCTCGCCGCGATCGCGGAAGCTAAGCAGGGTCGGGCCTGGTTAGAACTTGGATGGGAGACCTCTAGGGAAGACCGGGTGCTCCAGGCGTTTTGCCTCCCGCTCCGCCTTCTCCTCTTGTCGCTCGCGGCGTTCGCGGCTCTCTCCGCCCCCGCCCGGCACAGCTGCAAGCCCCACCTCCTCAGGCCCCTCCCACCACAGCCAGCGTCTGATGGGGCGCTCCCCGCCTGCCTGAGCGGCCAGGCGGCCAGAAGGCGTCCCTGGAAGGCAGAGGCACACCAGACGCTCCGGGCGTGGCCTGACGGGAACCAGACGTGGCCGCGGACCCGGGGGCCGTCCGTGCGGCCCGCGAGCCCCTCGACCTGCACCTGGCCGCCCCCCACTGCAGCCCAGCCCCGGCGCCGCCACCTGTCTGCCGGGCTGGCTCTCCACAGCTCCATACGGAAAAAGCCGCCCCTCCGCCGTTTCGCCATGGCCCGGGGCGGGAGCGGGATCGAGGGCCCGGGCCGCTTCCCCGGGCCTGCCGGCCACCTGGGGCGGGGTCCTGAGCTCGGACGGTGGCGTGGGGGCGAGGGTGCCGTGGCTGGGTCTTAGGGGCCGTGCCAACTCAATGGTGGCTCCCAGTGGCTTCGGGCCAGCTTCTGTCGGGCAGGAGGGCCGGCCCGGTCTGCGTCTGAGCTGCGCCTAGCGCAGCGTGGGCGGGCAGGTGGGATGCCCAAGGGCCCGCGGTCCCCGGGCCCGGAAGCCTCCTGGGCCACTTCCCCGTGAGCGGCCTGCGGGATCTGGGGCGGGGCGCCAAGCGCCGAAAAGTTTGCTGGCTCCCGCCCGCCCTGGGCTGGGTGGTCGCCAGCACCTCCGCCACCCCCAGGTGCCCGAGACCTCCGTTCCCCTGCCTAGGCGGGCGGCGGGGCCCTGCCGGGACGGGCGGGCCGCTGGGCTGACGGTAAGGCCCAAGCGCCTGCGAAGCTGCGCCTCAAGAGGCAGCCCGCGACCCCGCCGGCATCCACTGCCGAAGCAGCCTAGAAGGGCCCGATCTCGCCGCGATCGCGGAAGCTAAGCAGGGTCGGGCCTGGTTAGAACTTGGATGGGAGACCTCTAGGGAAGACCGGGTGCTCCAGGCGTTTTGCCTCCCGCTCCGCCTTCTCCTCTTGTCGCTCGCGGCGTTCGCGGCTCTCTCCGCCCCCGCCCGGCACAGCTGCAAGCCCCACCTCCTCAGGCCCCTCCCACCACAGCCAGCGTCTGATGGGGCGCTCCCCGCCTGCCTGAGCGGCCAGGCGGCCAGAAGGCGTCCCTGGAAGGCAGAGGCACACCAGACGCTCCGGGCGTGGCCTGACGGGAACCAGACGTGGCCGCGGACCCGGGGGCCGTCCGTGCGGCCCGCGAGCCCCTCGACCTGCACCTGGCCGCCCCCCACTGCAGCCCAGCCCCGGCGCCGCCACCTGTCTGCCGGGCTGGCTCTCCACAGCTCCATACGGAAAAAGCCGCCCCTCCGCCGTTTCGCCATGGCCCGGGGCGGGAGCGGGATCGAGGGCCCGGGCCGCTTCCCCGGGCCTGCCGGCCACCTGGGGCGGGGTCCTGAGCTCGGACGGTGGCGTGGGGGCGAGGGTGGCGTGGCTGGGTCTTAGGGGCCGTGCCAACTCAATGGTGGCTCCCAGTGGCTTCGGGCCAGCTTCTGTCGGGCAGGAGGGCCGGCCCGGTCTGCGTCTGAGCTGCGCCTAGCGCAGCGTGGGCGGGCAGGTGGGATGCCCAAGGGCCCGCGGTCCCCGGGCCCGGAAGCCTCCTGGGCCACTTCCCCGTGAGCGGCCTGCGGGATCTGGGGCGGGGCGCCAAGCGCCGAAAAGTTTGCTGGCTCCCGCCCGCCCTGGGCTGGGTGGTCGCCAGCACCTCCGCCACCCCCAGGTGCCCGAGACCTCCGTTCCCCTGCCTAGGCGGGCGGCGGGGCCCTGCCGGGACGGGCGGGCCGCTGGGCTGACGGTAAGGCCCAAGCGCCTGCGAAGCTGCGCCTCAAGAGGCAGCCCGCGACCCCGCCGGCATCCACTGCCGAAGCAGCCTAGAAGGGCCCGATCTCGCCGCGATCGCGGAAGCTAAGCAGGGTCGGGCCTGGTTAGAACTTGGATGGGAGACCTCTAGGGAAGACCGGGTGCTCCAGGCGTTTTGCCTCCCGCTCCGCCTTCTCCTCTTGTCACTCGCGGCGTTCGCGGCTCTCTCCGCCCCCGCCCGGCACAGCTGCAAGCCCCACCTCCTCAGGCCCCTCCCACCACAGCCAGCGTCTGATGGGGCGCTCCCCGCCTGCCTGAGCGGCCAGGCGGCCAGAAGGCGTCCCTGGAAGGCAGAGGCACACCAGACGCTCCGGGCGTGGCCTGATGGGAACCAGACGTGGCCGCGGACCCGGGGGCCGTCCGTGCGGCCCGCGAGCCCCTCGACCTGCACCTGGCCGCCCCCCACTGCAGCCCAGCCCCGGCGCCGCCACCTGTCTGCCGGGCTGGCTCTCCACAGCTCCATACGGAAAAAGCCGCCCCTCCGCCGTTTCGCCATGGCCCGGGGCGGGAGCGGGATCGAGGGCCCGGGCCGCTTCCCCGGGCCTGCCGGCCACCTGGGGCGGGGTCCTGAGCTCGGACGGTGGCGTGGGGGCGAGGGTGGCGTGGCTGGGTCTTAGGGGCCGTGCCAACTCAATGGTGGCTCCCAGTGGCTTCGGGCCAGCTTCTGTCGGGCAGGAGGGCCGGCCCGGTCTGCGTCTGAGCTGCGCCTAGCGCAGCGTGGGCGGGCAGGTGGGATGCCCAAGGGCCCGCGGTCCCCGGGCCCGGAAGCCTCCTGGGCCACTTCCCCGTGAGCGGCCTGCGGGATCTGGGGCGGGGCGCCAAGCGCCGAAAAGTTTGCTGGCTCCCGCCCGCCCTGGGCTGGGTGGTCGCCAGCACCTCCGCCACCCCCAGGTGCCCGAGACCTCCGTTCCCCTGCCTAGGCGGGCGGCGGGGCCCTGCCGGGACGGGCGGGTCGCTGGGCTGACGGTAAGGCCCAAGCGCCTGCGAAGCTGCGCCTCAAGAGGCAGCCCGCGACCCCGCCGGCATCCACTGCCGAAGCAGCCTAGAAGGGCCCGATCTCGCCGCGATCGCGGAAGCTAAGCAGGGTCGGGCCTGGTTAGAACTTGGATGGGAGACCTCTAGGGAAGACCGGGTGCTCCAGGCGTTTTGCCTCCCGCTCCGCCTTCCCCTCTTGTCGCTCGCGGCGTTCGCGGCTCTCTCCGCCCCCGCCCGGCACAGCTGCAAGCCCCACCTCCTCAGGCCCCTCCCACCACAGCCAGCGTCTGATGGGGCGCTCCCCGCCTGCCTGAGCGGCCAGGCGGCCAGAAGGCGTCCCTGGAAGGCAGAGGCACACCAGACGCTCCGGGCGTGGCCTGACGGGAACCAGACGTGGCCGCGGACCCGGGGGCCGTCCGTGCGGCCCGCGAGCCCCTCGACCTGCACCTGGCCGCCCCCCACTGCAGCCCAGCCCCGGCGCCGCCACCTGTCTGCCGGGCTGGCTCTCCACAGCTCCATACGGAAAAAGCCGCCCCTCCGCCGTTTCGCCATGGCCCGGGGCGGGAGCGGGATCGAGGGCCCGGGCCGCTTCCCCGGGCCTGCCGGCCACCTGGGGCGGGGTCCTGAGCTCGGACGGTGGCGTGGGGGCGAGGGTGGCGTGGCTGGGTCTTAGGGGCCGTGCCAACTCAATGGTGGCTCCCAGTGGCTTCGGGCCAGCTTCTGTCGGGCAGGAGGGCCGGCCCGGTCTGCGTCTGAGCTGCGCCTAGCGCAGCGTGGGCGGGCAGGTGGGATGCCCAAGGGCCCGCGGTCCCCGGGCCCGGAAGCCTCCTGGGCCACTTCCCCGTGAGCGGCCTGCGGGATCTGGGGCGGGGCGCCAAGCGCCGAAATGTTTGCTGGCTCCCGCCCGCCCTGGGCTGGGTGGTCGCCAGCACCTCCGCCACCCCCAGGTGCCCGAGACCTCCGTTCCCCTGCCTAGGCGGGCGGCGGGGCCCTGCCGGGACGGGCGGGCCGCTGGGCTGACGGTAAGGCCCAAGCGCCTGCGAAGCTGCGCCTCAAGAGGCAGCCCGCGACCCCGCCGGCATCCACTGCCGAAGCAGCCTAGAAGGGCCCGATCTCGCCGCGATCGCGGAAGCTAAGCAGGGTCGGGCCTGGTTAGAACTTGGATGGGAGACCTCTAGGGAAGACCGGGTGCTCCAGGCGTTTTGCCTCCCGCTCCGCCTTCTCCTCTTGTCGCTCGCGGCGTTCGCGGCTCTCTCCGCCCCCGCCCGGCACAGCTGCAAGCCCCACCTCCTCAGGCCCCTCCCACCACAGCCAGCGTCTGATGGGGCGCTCCCCGCCTGCCTGAGCGGCCAGGCGGCCAGAAGGCGTCCCTGGAAGGCAGAGGCACACCAGACGCTCCGGGCGTGGCCTGACGGGAACCAGACGTGGCCGCGGACCCGGGGGCCGTCCGTGCGGCCCGCGAGCCCCTCGACCTGCACCTGGCCGCCCCCCACTGCAGCCCAGCCCCGGCGCCGCCACCTGTCTGCCGGGCTGGCTCTCCACAGCTCCATACGGAAAAAGCCGCCCCTCCGCCGTTTCGCCATGGCCCGGGGCGGGAGCGGGATCGAGGGCCCGGGCCGCTTCCCCGGGCCTGCCGGCCACCTGGGGCGGGGTCCTGAGCTCGGACGGTGGCGTGGGGGCGAGGGTGGCGTGGCTGGGTCTTAGGGGCCGTGCCAACTCAATGGTGGCTCCCAGTGGCTTCGGGCCAGCTTCTGTCGGGCAGGAGGGCCGGCCCGGTCTGCGTCTGAGCTGCGCCTAGCGCAGCGTGGGCGGGCAGGTGGGATGCCCAAGGGCCCGCGGTCCCCGGGCCCGGAAGCCTCCTGGGCCACTTCCCCGTGAGCGGCCTGCGGGATCTGGGGCGGGGCGCCAAGCGCCGAAAAGTTTGCTGGCTCCCGCCCGCCCTGGGCTGGGTGGTCGCCAGCACCTCCGCCACCCCCAGGTGCCCGAGACCTCCGTTCCCCTGCCTAGGCGGGCGGCGGGGCCCTGCCGGGACGGGCGGGCCGCTGGGCTGACGGTAAGGCCCAAGCGCCTGCGAAGCTGCGCCTCAAGAGGCAGCCCGCGACCCCGCCGGCATCCACTGCCGAAGCAGCCTAGAAGGGCCCGATCTCGCCGCGATCGCGGAAGCTAAGCAGGGTCGGGCCTGGTTAGAACTTGGATGGGAGACCTCTAGGGAAGACCGGGTGCTCCAGGCGTTTTGCCTCCCGCTCCGCCTTCTCCTCTTGTCGCTCGCGGCGTTCGCGGCTCTCTCCGCCCCCGCCCGGCACAGCTGCAAGCCCCACCTCCTCAGGCCCCTCCCACCACAGCCAGCGTCTGATGGGGCGCTCCCCGCCTGCCTGAGCGGCCAGGCGGCCAGAAGGCGTCCCTGGAAGGCAGAGGCACACCAGACGCTCCGGGCGTGGCCTGACGGGAACCAGACGTGGCCGCGGACCCGGGGGCCGTCCGTGCGGCCCGCGAGCCCCTCGACCTGCACCTGGCCGCCCCCCACTGCAGCCCAGCCCCGGCGCCGCCACCTGTCTGCCGGGCTGGCTCTCCACAGCTCCATACGGAAAAAGCCGCCCCTCCGCCGTTTCGCCATGGCCCGGGGCGGGAGCGGGATCGAGGGCCCGGGCCGCTTCCCCGGGCCTGCCGGCCACCTGGGGCGGGGTCCTGAGCTCGGACGGTGGCGTGGGGGCGAGGGTGCCGTGGCTGGGTCTTAGGGGCCGTGCCAACTCAATGGTGGCTCCCAGTGGCTTCGGGCCAGCTTCTGTCGGGCAGGAGGGCCGGCCCGGTCTGCGTCTGAGCTGCGCCTAGCGCAGCGTGGGCGGGCAGGTGGGATGCCCAAGGGCCCGCGGTCCCCGGGCCCGGAAGCCTCCTGGGCCACTTCCCCGTGAGCGGCCTGCGGGATCTGGGGCGGGGCGCCAAGCGCCGAAAAGTTTGCTGGCTCCCGCCCGCCCTGGGCTGGGTGGTCGCCAGCACCTCCGCCACCCCCAGGTGCCCGAGACCTCCGTTCCCCTGCCTAGGCGGGCGGCGGGGCCCTGCCGGGACGGGCGGGTCGCTGGGCTGACGGTAAGGCCCAAGCGCCTGCGAAGCTGCGCCTCAAGAGGCAGCCCGCGACCCCGCCGGCATCCACTGCCGAAGCAGCCTAGAAGGGCCCGATCTCGCCGCGATCGCGGAAGCTAAGCAGGGTCGGGCCTGGTTAGAACTTGGATGGGAGACCTCTAGGGAAGACCGGGTGCTCCAGGCGTTTTGCCTCCCGCTCCGCCTTCCCCTCTTGTCGCTCGCGGCGTTCGCGGCTCTCTCCGCCCCCGCCCGGCACAGCTGCAAGCCCCACCTCCTCAGGCCCCTCCCACCACAGCCAGCGTCTGATGGGGCGCTCCCCGCCTGCCTGAGCGGCCAGGCGGCCAGAAGGCGTCCCTGGAAGGCAGAGGCACACCAGACGCTCCGGGCGTGGCCTGACGGGAACCAGACGTGGCCGCGGACCCGGGGGCCGTCCGTGCGGCCCGCGAGCCCCTCGACCTGCACCTGGCCGCCCCCCACTGCAGCCCAGCCCCGGCGCCGCCACCTGTCTGCCGGGCTGGCTCTCCACAGCTCCATACGGAAAAAGCCGCCCCTCCGCCGTTTCGCCATGGCCCGGGGCGGGAGCGGGATCGAGGGCCCGGGCCGCTTCCCCGGGCCTGCCGGCCACCTGGGGCGGGGTCCTGAGCTCGGACGGTGGCGTGGGGGCGAGGGTGGCGTGGCTGGGTCTTAGGGGCCGTGCCAACTCAATGGTGGCTCCCAGTGGCTTCGGGCCAGCTTCTGTCGGGCAGGAGGGCCGGCCCGGTCTGCGTCTGAGCTGCGCCTAGCGCAGCGTGGGCGGGCAGGTGGGATGCCCAAGGGCCCGCGGTCCCCGGGCCCGGAAGCCTCCTGGGCCACTTCCCCGTGAGCGGCCTGCGGGATCTGGGGCGGGGCGCCAAGCGCCGAAAAGTTTGCTGGCTCCCGCCCGCCCTGGGCTGGGTGGTCGCCAGCACCTCCGCCACCCCCAGGTGCCCGAGACCTCCGTTCCCCTGCCTAGGCGGGCGGCGGGGCCCTGCCGGGACGGGCGGGCCGCTGGGCTGACGGTAAGGCCCAAGCGCCTGCGAAGCTGCGCCTCAAGAGGCAGCCCGCGACCCCGCCGGCATCCACTGCCGAAGCAGCCTAGAAGGGCCCGATCTCGCCGCGATCGCGGAAGCTAAGCAGGGTCGGGCCTGGTTAGAACTTGGATGGGAGACCTCTAGGGAAGACCGGGTGCTCCAGGCGTTTTGCCTCCCGCTCCGCCTTCTCCTCTTGTCGCTCGCGGCGTTGGCGGCTCTCTCCGCCCCCGCCCGGCACAGCTGCAAGCCCCACCTCCTCAGGCCCCTCCCACCACAGCCAGCGTCTGATGGGGCGCTCCCCGCCTGCCTGAGCGGCCAGGCGGCCAGAAGGCGTCCCTGGAAGGCAGAGGCACACCAGACGCTCCGGGCGTGGCCTGACGGGAACCAGACGTGGCCGCGGACCCGGGGGCCGTCCGTGCGGCCCGCGAGCCCCTCGACCTGCACCTGGCCGCCCCCCACTGCAGCCCAGCCCCGGCGCCGCCACCTGTCTGCCGGGCTGGCTCTCCACAGCTCCATACGGAAAAAGCCGCCCCTCCGCCGTTTCGCCATGGCCCGGGGCGGGAGCGGGATCGAGGGCCCGGGCCGCTTCCCCGGGCCTGCCGGCCACCTGGGGCGGGGTCCTGAGCTCGGACGGTGGCGTGGGGGCGAGGGTGGCGTGGCTGGGTCTTAGGGGCCGTGCCAACTCAATGGTGGCTCCCAGTGGCTTCGGGCCAGCTTCTGTCGGGCAGGAGGGCCGGCCCGGTCTGCGTCTGAGCTGCGCCTAGCGCAGCGTGGGCGGGCAGGTGGGATGCCCAAGGGCCCGCGGTCCCCGGGCCCGGAAGCCTCCTGGGCCACTTCCCCGTGAGCGGCCTGCGGGATCTGGGGCGGGGCGCCAAGCGCCGAAAAGTTTGCTGGCTCCCGCCCGCCCTGGGCTGGGTGGTCGCCAGCACCTCCGCCACCCCCAGGTGCCCGAGACCTCCGTTCCCCTGCCTAGGCGGGCGGCGGGGCCCTGCCGGGACGGGCGGGCCGCTGGGCTGACGGTAAGGCCCAAGCGCCTGCGAAGCTGCGCCTCAAGAGGCAGCCCGCGACCCCGCCGGCATCCACTGCCGAAGCAGCCTAGAAGGGCCCGATCTCGCCGCGATCGCGGAAGCTAAGCAGGGTCGGGCCTGGTTAGAACTTGGATGGGAGACCTCTAGGGAAGACCGGGTGCTCCAGGCGTTTTGCCTCCCGCTCCGCCTTCTCCTCTTGTCGCTCGCGGCGTTGGCGGCTCTCTCCGCCCCCGCCCGGCACAGCTGCAAGCCCCACCTCCTCAGGCCCCTCCCACCACAGCCAGCGTCTGATGGGGCGCTCCCCGCCTGCCTGAGCGGCCAGGCGGCCAGAAGGCGTCCCTGGAAGGCAGAGGCACACCAGACGCTCCGGGCGTGGCCTGACGGGAACCAG